>NW_020455621.1:4374116-4444207 GCF_003342845.1 Nothoprocta perdicaria
AAAAAAAAAAAAAAAAAAAAAAAAGGCAAAGCAATCAATACTGCAGAGCCGGTGTAATTTGTCTTGCCACAGAAAGCAGCTCTGTGGTATATGCTTTATGAAGCCTCCTTCAGTGTAGAAAGCTTTGAAAACAAGAAGCTGTAGGAGGAAAGCGAAGAGTAGCAAGGGACTGGGAGGAGAGGGAGGCCTTGGTGATGGTGTTTGCTGCCACACATGGGGACATGGGCATGCTCTGAGAGCGCCTTCCTGGCTTCACACCTTGAATAGATAGAGCTGTGTATCCTGAAGTGGCTCTGGAGTGCGTTGTATTTAAACTGCAGCTGCTACACATCTTTCCAAAGAACTTTGCAGTACTATGAAYGGGTAGCACTTAATAGCAGTGTAGCTTGTGAGAGCAAAGAGAATAAACGCTTGCCCTTCAAGGAACCTTGGGCGTTCCAGCACAAGCCTTTTCCACTGACAGTTGTTTCTTGAAGAAATGCAGAGGTAATTTCAGTCCCCTCAAAAGAGTAAAAGGTGCCCTGAGGTGAACAGCCCTGAGGTGAACAGCCCAAGGAGCAGCAGTGCTGCATCCAGCTTGTTAGTGGTGTCTCAGGATGGAGCTGGGCTCCTGTGGCCAGTGCTCAGCCGTGGAGGCTCCTGCCAGCGCTCAGAGTGATGCAGACTGAGCAGTCCCTGGCAGGCGAGGAAAGGGGCTGTATTTCCCGCTCCCATGTTGAAGGGGTAGATGGTTACCGCTGTATGGTGAAGGAGAGCGTGTGAGGAGCTGCAGAAATGTGCTGGCGCTAATAGAATATTTCAGTGTTACTGCAAAATTGARCAGTAGTGCCTCTAGTACAGAGCAGATGTTTTTGCACATCTTTTGTCCAGCTGGAGACGTTGCTTGTTTAGAATACAGAAAAAGTAGTGCTTCWTTTGGGGGTTTCCTTCCCTCCTTTGGAAACCAGGAATATTTTCTGCTGTAAAAAATGGAGGGCTGTACCATGCCTAAGAGATGCGAATGTGACACCATGTCAGCATGTGCACTGTACGGCCTAGACTTGGGGTGAACTGAGGAGTAAATTTTTCCAAAGTTATGCTGTAGCAGTTTCACAGTTTGAAGCTAATGAGATTTAGGTGGCACATTTCCCTTGGTTTTTCTGAAGAGGCAAAACATCATCTTCRACAAAGACTAAGAAGAAATGCAGCTTTGCTATTTCACTAATAGCTCTACAGTAAGTTTAATCTGCAGTGGAATGACTGTTATTCCGATGCTATACTGTGCTGCCTCACCTTGAAGACTGAATTTAAAGATTATATAAATAAACACCATTGAGATAGACCCACTGCTATTCTGTCCGGCACTGTATGATGATGGGGCTGTGAGTGCAGACTGGGGACAGGCCGGGTTTAACGGCCAGACCTACACTGCATTTTGGCTCTTTTCTTTTTCAGTCCTTTGTCCAGTCTTTGGCTGGACTGCAGTCCTTGTATTACTGCACATTAGAATAAAGGGTTTCCTTTCCCCATCCATTGCATATAACCTGCTGTGCTCCTTCAGGGAGCAGCCAGCAGCTGCGCCTGTACCAAAGCAAGCGGGACCAGCAGGTCGGGCGCTGCTGTCCTCTCCTCCCCTCTCCTCCCCTCCGCCAGCCAGAGGTTTGTGTGAGGGCCTCTGATGCTGTTTCCAGCGTACGAAATCCTCAGGGTCGGAATATTCAAGAGCTGATTTGAAGGAGGCTTCATCATGAAAACCCAGAATCTGTTTGCCCTAGAGCTACGTGCTTGCATGGAGCTCATTCATATTGCATGTGTTTAGGGAGTTCTCTTAGGAAATACTGGTGTAATTCACTTTCATGCCGATTCCACTGGGATTATCAAATCACTTTTGTTTTCTGCTGTATTGGAACCTTCAGTCCCTTCAGTTTATATACACTTTTCCAGTGTTCAACACTAAACAAAAGCTTTGTGCAAATAGGAACGGTAGATGTTTTTCAGAAGCTTGAGTTCAGCCATTCAATGGTAGAAAATCTCATTATTTCTGTTCGCACATGTATCTAAACTGACGTGATTGGCGAACTTTTTTTTTTCTTTGAAACAACATTTTAATTAAAAAATCAGATCAAAGACTGGTACTATTTCTCTTTTTTTTTTTTTTTTTTTTTTAATGATAAAAAAAAAAAAAAAGGGTTGTAGGTTGTGAAATACCTTCCTGGACAGATAGTGGGTTTTTTTTATAATAGCTGGTTTGGATACTTGTGGTAGCAATAGCAACCAGCAAATCTGCCATAAGAGAAGAGGCTGCTTTGAAGATGGAGGAACGAGGAGATACTGGYGTTTCCTAAGTGTGTGTATATATTGTTTCCGTAGATTTATTTTCTAGAAATGATTTCAAGGATTTTTAGGTCATATGCTTATTTTAAAAATCTAATAGTGATTTTAGGGGCTCTACACTTTTTTTTTTTTTTTAAGCCTTCCCCTCTCCTGTCAGATTTTTAGATCCATCCTGTCGATCAGTGACTTGTCAAAGAAAGGACCTTTCTGAAGGTGACCTTGGTGTCCTGCTCGAGTGATTGTGGCAGGGTAGCTGCCAGAAACTGGTCTAGGCCGGCAGCATCATCCTCTGTACTTTCCACTAGCTGGAAAAGCAGTAACTTACAGAGTAATTCTGAAGTGATTGCTACATCCCAGCTTGTCGTCCTTATGGTCTGCTGATTTTTGTCAATGAGGAGGWCTGAGTGCCTAAAAGGAGCCGGAAGAAAGTTATCTTTGTCATGCTGTTCACTTTGTAAGCTGGTGGGGTCTTAYGGGAGCATATCTAATAGGCAGCATTTCTAAAGCCAGTAACGAAGTCAAGAATAAGACGGAGAGCTGCAGTCGTTGCTTAGTTTTCCTTAGCAACACAGGTCACGGCTTAGGTGCCTCTGTCCTGACGTGAGGAGCACATGGAGACCAATACCCCGTTCTTCCATCTTGGATGCAGAACACTTGCTGCCCTTCCGGACTATTGCACACTTGGAAAGTGATAGCATTGCATATATTGCTGTTAATAATTCATCAAAATTAGAGCACAGTGGACTATTTTACAGCTGCATGTGGGTTTGTACAAAGAAAAATAGAAAATATTTATGTAGTGGGTAGATGATGTAGTAAATGGCATTTTCTTCTCAAATTTGCTTTAAGCCTTGCCCTAATGTTCAAGTGTCCTTCACTTTTAAAATGCTGTTGCTTAGGTCTGGTATAAAATGGAAAATTTGGTTGTATGTGATTGCTGAAGCAAGTATGGTTAGCATCACAACTTGCTGGTTAATCATTTTAGTATTAACTGCAATTTTCTGTTTTGGATTTTTCCTGGAAAAGTTGTATGCTCTTTATTTTTTCTGCCTTGCAAACCTAGACCAGAGCTTTCTTCAAAGTAGAAAAAACATCYTTTTTCATCTTTTTAGGGCTGTTGATGCGGGATTGGTCTCATAGTTACCCATCCTTTACCTTTACCTTTCGTTGTAAAGGTTGGTGACATTACCTGTCCTAGAGGGAACCGCGCTGTGCTCCTTTGCTGTGAGCCTGACCGTGTGCTTACAAGCAGTATGGCATTTTTAAAATGGGCTCCACTGTTAGCCTTATGATTACTGCTCTTGTGGAAGAGGGAATGCTTTTTTCCTCCACCCTAACAACAAAAAGATGGAAGAGTTTGTCTTTCTCTACAGTCATTTGTCCAGCCTAATGAAGACAGAATAGCACCGAGCTATAGAAGCTAAACCATCCCTGCCCCTGTATCACTGTGGATCTTGAAAAATCTACCAGAGACTTGACCTACTACCTTTCCAAGGGACTGTGGAGTTTCCTTTTCAATTTTCAATACATGTACTCTTTGTTGGATGCTCTCAGTGTCTGTAGAGTGGAGCCTATATGATTTCTTGTATTAAATGTTGATTTAGAGATTATTAGAGATGTTAAACAGATTATTTTTTAAGATGCCATTAATTTTTATTTCTGATTTCCTTTGTATAGTAATGTAAAACAAGCATATTTTTCATGCCCTTTTTAGTGTAGTTTTATTACAGTCATCAAATTTAGTGATTCTGTGGCCCTTTTCTTAGCTGTCATATTGTAATGACTTTGGGCCAGTATATGCTGAGTTAGCTTAGAAACTAGCTGGATAAGCAAAAGTGGTGTTATATTTTAGCAAATTTTGTTCTTATCCAACTTTGGCTCTTTTTTTTCTATTGAAGAACTAGAGCACATGGCAATGAGACCGTGATCTTGTTTTCTTTCAGTAATTGTTCTGTGTCAGGATAGTCATTTGKAGAGAGAAAACTTGGCCATAGAATGGGGAAGACCTCTCCAGGTGTAGCCGAGTGTGAAGTACTGAATATTCAGCAAGCAGATTCTTTGAGAGAAAAAGAAAAAAGGTAACATAAGAGGACGCGTGCYAAGAATATAGCATACCCAAGAGCGATCAAAATAGGGTCTCCACTGACYCTTTTGGAGGAATCCAGAAGGGGTATGATTCTTAGCACTTGAGCAGCTCATTCATCTAGGAAATTGTGTTAACACTGAGATCTTTTCAGATTACTTTTCTGTTAAAAAAAATCAGAAAACTTCAGCAAAACTTATGTCTGTTTTTGTTTTTGTTTTCTGATGACTTTGGCAGCAACTGAGGGCTGCAGAGGGTTTTGTTTCGTTTTTCATTTCGATGGTTATCATTGACCTAGAAACGCAAGTTAATAAAGTCTGCTCTCAGTGAGCTGGGAAACACAAAATCCGGTTACATAATATTGTTGGTCCTGGAAGGCACATGGATGCACGTTATTGCACATCTTTTCTTTGTAACCTTTGCTCAATTAAGCAGTGTGTTCCCTCCTCACAAGTTGGGTGTAGATCCTGCAGCCTCTCCAGGGAAGGCTGGGCTTGTAACAGCCATTCCCGTAGAGCTGAGCGGTTCTCCTTGGGCAAACAACTTTTCTATTATTTTTAATTTATTTTTAATTACTTTATTCTTTAAGAAAAAGTATATCCATGTATTCTTTACTGCAAGAAATGCATACAGTTGTGTCCTTTTATTTAAACCGTCTCTATTAAAATTCAACTTATCTCTACCATTATTATGTAGTGTCAGATTCTCTTTTAGTGCCCCAAAGAGTTCTTTCGAAGTCATTAGAAGCCATAGGTTGTTGTAAGTGGAAACTTTCCAAGAGAGGTTTCAAAATGCCTTTTTATGATTTTAGATTTTTTAAAACTACTTCAGCAAGTATCTTCTGATAAAAGCTCACCAGTGAGTATGATTTTAATACTTTCTTTTTATTCTTTATTTTACCCACACTTGGGTTCCTACAGTCCTGTAACTGCTTCTGCTGCTTGATGATGATGCTTTAGTTACCCTGTGCAGGGACGGCCAATGTATCTGGTGCAGACATGATCAATTCCTTGCCTTCCTCTTGTTTCATGAACCCTAGTGTGGCTGCTCAGGGTTGTATTCAGCAAGAGAGGGTTTGAGTGGCAGACAGCAAACAGAATTTGGAAAGACACAGTCTCTGCTCTTCACTCATCTTCAGTCCTTTTTGGCAAGCCGTCTGTCTGTGGTGTGGGATTCACCTTCCAGACCCATCTTTTGTTTAGAATCATTAAAATAAAAATCTGAAATGCTCCTATTTTATTTTTTATTGGGGCAAGCAGCTGCTTTTTCTCTATGATCTTCGCTGTCCTTTCCTTTTTGTGGTGCAGGTCATGCTGTAAGGTGGGTCTCTTCGTGCGCTGCGGGTGTCCGCATGTATCCCACTGAGCGTTGAGGACTGCTTTTCTCCTTCCCCCCTTCTGTTGCCACCTATATTGAATGGGAAATAAGAAAAAGTAAGTGCGGAGTGAAATGCACCATCTCAAATGAAATAGTCTGCRTTAGAATGCAGACTTTATCAGCGGGGTAAGAGCATTAGAGAACTGAGACTACTTCACAGAGTAGTGCCCAGAGACTGAAATACTTACTTTGAATTCGTTTTCATGTATGTTATACTAAGTAGTGTCTGAATGACACTATTTGAAACAGTGGAATGAATGAAACGTGATGAAACAGTTTTTAAACATTCCTACTTATGTCGTCTTGTTCATTCTTCAGTGCTGCATCAGCCAGCACAGGTTCAATCACAACCTTGTTTTTTGTGTCATTTTTATAAAAACCAACCTTTTCCTAGTTCTCTTAATCATCSTACTCATTCTCCTCATCCTGCTATATGCTATGGATGATTTTCCCATTTCTWTTTGTATTATAAAAATAACAGAAGTCTTTCAAGCACCTGGTGCAGAATAGAGATGACGGCGACTGAGGTGACCGAAAAGCTAGGGGAGCTGCTGATTGCCATTAAAAGCTACAATGTGTGAAACAGAGAGGAGTTACAATAACATGTGTCTTCTCTTCCTTGAAAGCATGCATGATGAAACCTGATTCAAATATGTTCTGGTTTAAGAAACATCTCATGTGTTTTCTTTGAAAATAGTTCTGCCTTCATCTGTTGGAACCATTAAGCTGATCTGCTCTTCTAATTATTCTATCCAAACCTATCAAATTAAAAAGGGGAAAAAAGAGACTGTAAACAGACAGTCCATAATCTTGGGAACCCACTTACTGTCCTTGAAACATAATTTTTAACGTTCTAACTGAATGAGGTACGTGAAAATTCATGAATGGCCAGAGTTTTTGTTGCATTGTAATTTCTCAAAAGTAGAAAAGTTCCAGCTACAAGGCATTCTCAAAAGAATTATTGGGAGGCCTTGGTTTAGAAAATTCTTTTATGAATTCAGGCAGTAAGTTAGAAAAAACATTAGCTTGAAAGAAGAAGAGTTGAGTTAATATGAGAAATCATGGACTTCTATAATGAAGAAAGGGCATGCAGATTAGATATTCCTGGTACAACCATAAATAATATATGATTTCCCAAGATGTATTAGCAGAAACCTGCAGGTTTCACAGTTACTGAACGAGGAACAAATCAAAGTGGACAGCAAATCATTGACTAATCATTGCAGTAAATGAGGGATTTATTGAATCAGGGATTCGCTGCCCTGAGAGAATCGACAGGAGATGACCAAGGGATTATATGTAGTTTGTGGATTGTTCTTTGACATCTTCAAGACGTTTGGAAGGTGTCCCTCGTATCTGCAGAGCGAATGCTCTGATGCTGCTGAGCAGCTCCTGCTTAGGCAGGTGCTCCCTTAAATATCTCAAGAGTGTGGCTGGTTGAGCCTCTRTCACTAGAAGAGTTTTTCCGGGGTCAGAAGGAGGATTTCCTGAATTAATCATTCTTGGTTAGTGTTATTAAAGGGCAGCTTTTGTGACACTGCTTCAGCATGCCAAATCTTAGGGGTTTAGTGATTTTTTTCTTCTTGAGATTCAAGAACTTCTAATTAGTGAGTCTTTAGAAAAAAATCTGTGTCCTGGCTTATGTAGGATTTAAGAGCGAATTTACCGATGTAATYGTTGAAAGGATAGGCCTTGGTAATGCCTCATGGGTCTTTCCAGGAGGCAAGTAAAACTTGCATTTGAAACCAYGGCCTAAAGTGTATTGTAATGGTGCACTTTAGGGTTGTAGTATGAAATACGGTGGTATGAACTGCAACTGAAATTGCATCAAGTCTCTTTTTGTATAACCAGTGTGTCTTTACGATGTCACTGTTTTTATTTATGTGAAGGTGCATCATGTATACTCCAAGCTCTCATTTCCAGTTTGTGTTCACATCTGCATACTTACGTATGTGGCTTTCAGGGAAAAAAAAATGCATCTATGTATTTACCTATTCAGTGGATAGCTTAGCTGTGAATTTTTGAATTCACAAGCTTCAGAAGGCACAAAATGAAGACAAACACTCTAAGTCCAAAAGCCTTTTGCTTTAACTTTTTTGTTTATTTAATCTCTGCTCAAACTTTATTGCTAATTTTCTTCTATTTTCCTCTACTCCCGTATATCTAGAGGAAATGATTCTCCAGCCAGCGCAGCTTGTGCCGTGTGCTAAGCTCTAGCAAATGCTTGAGCTGTTTTACTCCTGAGTGACAAACAAGGGGGAAGGAGGGGACATAGTCGTATAAGTCTCTGCTGAAAGAGGACTGTTTATTCTGAGTAGCCACTTGGGAGGTATTTTTTTGCAAAACTAAATAAAATTTAAAAATACATTATTGCACTTCTTGGGTATTGCATAAAAATCTTTAACACGCTAATAAAATCCAATATTACAGCCTTTATGCTCCTCACTTTTTTTTTTTTTTATGACTCATCTTTACTCTGTAGTGTTTTGTAGTTCTGATTTTTCCAATGAAATACTATTTTSAGTCCACTCAGAACTGATGAAATTTGAGCTAGGCATTAGATTAAAGTAGATTTTTTTTGTCTTTTTGAAGAGAGGTTTCTCTGGAAGGTTAAGAGTGTGCTACTAATATACTTGGTTTTCTTGCTTTATGTCTTTTCTTGTTAYTCTCTTTCTCTAGTAGGGGAAAAAGCAAACAAAATTGAAATAAATTGAGTATTGCTAAAGAGACAAAAAATGAAAGTACTTAAATCTGAGTGGTATTTCTGAAACTGTTTTGTGTGTGTGTGTCTGTAGCATATGAAAAAAAGGAATAATCTGTAATGTATGAAAGCCTGTGTTTTTTTCAAGACACTTTCTCTTATTACTAAATTATTTCAATATTCAGTATTTCACATGCAAAGTTCCTTTCATGCTAAAAGATTTCTTTGTCAAGAGTTATTAATGAGGAATAGCATGGATGATGCAGAGCTGAAGATGCCAACAGGGCGCCTATATATTTTCCAAGTCCTTAGGTTGTTCCTTGCCACGGTAGCCTTGATCTTTGTGTTGTCATCCTTGGTTTGGACAGCTCCGTGGTGGGGATGGGGGCAGAGAATTAAATCCAGGGCCACTCAGTACTTCATTAGAGAGGTGAAGCCAACCTCAGCTCTCACCGAGGTTGGGAATTGATTCAGAATCATCAGAAGAGGAGGATGAACAGGCTTTACCTGTAGGTAAGGAGGAGCCAGCTGAGGAGATCCATTGCTAACTGGTGGGATTTCTGAGCACGTTCAAAATCTTGTTGCCTCCTTTTTATTTTACACTTGGCGAATATTTAAGAAGCTGCATCGACTAAAAGAAAATAAGGGATTATTCTAAGGATTTACTTCACAACTAGTGCTGTCAAAATTGGCAAAATCTTTGAAATTAGAAGTGAYGTTTGCAGTTTAATTCTGCATCTACGGGGATTCTAATACCCAAAAGCATCAAAATAAAGAATTACGTAGACTTAATAGCGCAGCAGTGGTAATATCCTCATACCTTCCTTCTTAACCTGGAACAAATTGCTACCTAGAGAAACACTTCCAGCATTTGTAAAATATGGATGATTTTGAAGAGCTTTATTCAGATGTACGTTGTGTGAAAGCAAAATATTGATACACGCTCTGCTAATTCAACAGGCTTGTATTCCTTCAGGAATTGTGCTCTTAAGTACTCCAGTTTCTAAAACGCATAATTTATCACGGTAGGGCTTTTTTKGGATATTACATAATATTTTTTGTTTGTTCCTGCACGTGGCGTATGCTGAATCCTCCGAGGAAGAGTGAGGCTGCTCCCGCTCGCCGTGCCGGGCACAGCCTCAGCTGGGCCCTTGGACACCCCACACACCCCACATCCCACAGGGAAACAGCGGCCAGGCTTGATTCCCCCAGGCTGTCACCTCTGCAGCCCCAACAGGCCCCGCTCCCTCMGCCTCACTGCGCAGGGAAACGCTGCCGCCCCGGGTAGCTCCGTAGTGCCCTGCCGAGGCCCTCGTGGGCTCCTTGTGGTGCCCTGCCGARGCCCTTGTGGGCTTCTTGTGGYGCCCTGYCGAGGCCCTCGTGGGCTCCTCGTAGTGCCCTGCTGAGGGTTCGTGGGYTCCTCATAGTGCCCTGCTGAGGGTTCGTGGGCTCCTCATAGTGCCCTGCTGGGGGCCTCGTGGGCTCCTCGTTGTGCGCTGCTGAAGGTTCATGGCCTCCTCACAGCGCCCTGCTGAGGGTTCAAGGGCTCCTCATTGTGCCCTGCTGAGGCCTTCGTGGGCTCTCGGAGGTTTCTTGGTTTGCTTCACTGTGTCATTAGTGAAAATACTTTGAGTTTCTGGGGCAGATGCAAGAAAGAGATGGAAAAACAGTCAAAGGAGGGCGGTAGCATTTTGTTTTTTCATTCCTGCTAGAACACTTGCTTTCTGTGTGCAGGTAAGAAATCAGAAAATAATAACCTGGGCAAAAGATCAGGGAAGGATTATCTGACTTTAATCACCACCACTTTGCAGTAACTTCCTCACAATCTGGAAGGTTGTAAGGGAAAAGTCTGGTGGCAGAAATCCCATTGCTAGTTCTGCTGGATCAGTGTGGAGTTTTTCATGCTCTAGATGCTTCCTCTTCAATAAGTAAATTCAGATGATGCCCTGTTGTCACCCTAACAATTCTCAGAAATGCCTGTGAGGATCCTGTGTTGAAAAGAATCCGGTTCTTTTTGCACAAAGAAATGGCAGTTGCCCTGGAAAATCTCGAGCRAGGAAACCAGAGAAAAATAAGAATTTAGTTTCTAGAGAAAGTTTGTTCAACTTCATTTGTTTTTTGTGCATAAATAGGTCGAGTCATCCAGAGCTCCTCCTCCCCCTTCCCATTAGTACTGGCTAATGCACTTTTACACCACAGGTTGCAGTCTGAAGAACAAAAGCCTCTTTTCCTCCTTTTCCTCTAGGAAGTGTTTTCTCTAGTGGAAAGCATTCGTCTTGTTATACATAGTGTTGTGAATTCCAATAACTGACTGCTTTTGATGAGCTGCAATGGAGACTAACTGCATTTTTATCAATAAATAAACCTTATTTTTTAAAATAGAGGTAAAAAAAAAGTTGAAAAGTTTCAGCACACTATATTAATATTTAAATATCTTTTATATTCAAACTAATAGAAAGTAATACAAAATAATACATGCAAAGTGTATTCCTTTTAATCTGGGATTGATTCATACTTTTAAAACATTGTATGGAATAAAATGCTTTATAGAAAACATTATTACAGCTGATGATTCGTGAATACATTTTCTTTGTTTTCAGTAGGGTAATTATAGTTAACTCTTAAAGAAAAAGTCATAAGCACTGGGGAAGAAAATATTCTGAAATTTAATTCCAGTACCATGAAACATGTTTTTAAGAAAAAATGAAATTGCTTCTATGTACGAGGCTCAAAATATTTTAGGCTGTTTTATAGAATATCTTTTTTAATGTGTTCTCATCATCCCTGTTCTGATTACATGTGTTCTAAGTTTTAAAAATATTACTAAAAATGAAACAGAATAAGAGGCATTGTTTTCTAAGGAACGTAAAGTGCTTTTGTAATTCTCATTAGCAGTTCTGAAATTACCTTTGGAAGTTTCACTGGACCAATTTTCTCTTATGCCAGCTACCAAAAAAAAAAAAAAAAAAAACTGTTGTAGCAAACTCTGTCAGCAATCATGCTAATAACGAAATTTGTAAAGTTGTGGGTTTTTTTTTTCCCCATAAGATCAGTGTAATGTTTTCCTTTAGGTTTTAAAACACAGACCTATCATCATCATCCTTCATGTATTCACTTCTTAAAGTTAATTTTAGAAAAATCTCTACCCTATATCTCTTTCTCGACATTTCCGTTTTGTAAAATGTAAATTTTATCTTGTAGTTTGAATTMAATGTTAGCTATTACTCACCCAGCGGATAGATCTAGTCAGAGGAGCGAAAATGAGAAAAATGTTCTAATATCTGTTGTTCACAACATCAAGCTACAAATGGCCTTTATTTTTTTATTTTCTTTCTTTTTTTTTTTCCCCTTTTGCAAAAGGCTCTGAGACGTGAACTGAAGGATAAGGAACAAACCATTCTCAATGCTGTGGACCAGGCGCGGGTTTTCCTTGCTGACCAGCCCATCGAGGGGCCTGAGGAGCCAAGAAGGAGCTTACATTCAAAAACAGGTCAGAAAATGTTCCCTTCCTGTTCAGARCAGTGAAAAGGAAAGAAAAAATACTTACATGTCCCTTGTACATATTTTGTATCCCACTTGCTTGTTTAGGCTTTATCATTTTTCCTGCCATATACTGATTCCTTTCATGTCATGGGTTTGTCTCAAATCTCTTTGGAAGTACCCAAGTTTGTAATGTAGCAAGAAGGAAAACCTCTTATATTTCCTTCTTCAGTTGTCAAGGCACTGATGCTGTCAGTTGCTGACTTAATTATTTATTCATTCAATCAGAGTCCTTTCAAAAGCCATAGAAACACCCAGACCAAATGAAGGTAAAATGTTTATCACTGTTATTACAGTTTATCACTGTAAAACGCTCACTTATTAGCAGAGGTTACCATCAATAA
The DNA here is from genome assembly GCF_003342845.1 of Nothoprocta perdicaria. Classification (NCBI taxonomy): domain Eukaryota; kingdom Metazoa; phylum Chordata; class Aves; order Tinamiformes; family Tinamidae; genus Nothoprocta; species Nothoprocta perdicaria. Next base: position 4,386,475 of record NW_020455621.1, read on the forward strand.
TGTAGCAAGTGCTGACAATGTACAAGAGTAAATTCTTGTTAGGCAGTTTTGTTACTGTTATTGTATGTGTATGTTTAAGCTTTGTGCTATACAGATGSCAGTAAGAACACGATGGCAGGGAAGATGATGACCACGGTAAGCTGCATAGCAATAGTGGTGAAGCAGATGGTCTGCAAGAGATACGTGAATGTCTCTTGTCCACTCACCACATTTCTGAACCAATTGTATGTAATCAGACTGGGAAGCTTCATAGATGTCTGCTAGGTTTATTTTACTTTTCCTTCTGTAGATGCGGATTTCTGTATGTTCTAGGTCCACAGTACGTGCTCTTGTTTTSAGCAGTGTATCATTTTCTGTAGAACAACAGAGTTTCAGGCCAAAAAGCCCCGTGGCATCCTCTGCTCTGCTCTTTTATGTGTCACAAGCAGTTAAATTTCACTCAGGGCTGAGTCTAGTAAATTGTTTTGTGGAAAGTTACGCCACTGATCCCCAGAAAGATGCTCCTCTGTGTTTAAAGACCTTCAGGGACAAAATTTTTCTTCTGGTTAACCATTTCCAACAAGAGTTGTGTTTGCTTTTGAAAACGTTCAGGTTTTTGTTTTTACTCTCAGGCTGTCAATAACTGGTATTGTCAGGACTAGCTATAAATATAAGTAGCTCCATTAGCTTCAGTGACATGCTCTCAGGGTTACTAAGGGTGAAAGAATCTTGCTGTAGACCATAAACTCATGGTTTGCTTTTCAGATAATGTTGTGCAGTAAACAGCACCGTAAAATGATCATCTAAACAGGTAGTTTGGGCTGCTTCTATATTATAAGCAATAACAACTTTTATTTTTAGAAATCGCAGTTGCAGGAGTGTTTAGGTGGCAGGTTAGCTACTCCGGAGACAAAAGTGTGGAAAACATCCAACTTTCCATGCAGTCCTTTCAGATACACAACASCATAAACAGTGCTGTTGTTTTGTTGCCTGTTTTGCAAGAAATAAGAGTGTGTTGGATTAAGTGTCTTGTGATTCTTGCAACATCCATCTATCTCTGTACAGAGAGTTTTCAAAATAATGGTGAAATCCTGCCACATGATTCTAGCACAGCATCAACTTGGTCTCATATAACAGTGTAATAAATTAAGACAATCTGAATAACCTTGTCACAGCCTTCTGAAAAGCACAATCACTACTTAATTGAAGAAAGCTTTACCATACTAGAACATCTCATAGCTATTCATAATATTTAAAAATAGATCTTATTATATCTTTTCAGACATCATCTTTGAAGCTTTCTCTGCTTCTTTATAAAACACACACTGCAAATTAAACTGAATCATACTGTAATTTCATCTTTGTAGCAATTGTCTGATTTCACCATATTTGCACTTGGGCTGTTAGGTAGAAAATAATTCTGTCTAGGCATAAAGTACTCAATAATTTCTTAATTTTCTCCTTATTATAGATTGACTATGGAGAATTCTCTATGTTCAGTCTTTGCTAGACTTACTTGCTGACTCTGGGTATCTTTCCTTTTTTTACCTTCTCTTCTTGCCCTTCTCCATTTTTTTTTCCAGATTTTTTTTCATACCAGGAAATTATATTGTTGCTGCAAGGCAAACAGTAAGAAAAAATTAGGAGAAAAGTAATGAGAATCATAGAATCACAGAATCCTTAAAGTTGGAAGGGACCTTTAGAAATCATCTAGTCCAACCCTCCTACGCATGCAGGGTCACCTGGAGCACAGGATTGCATCCAAGTGGGTTTGCAAGATCTCCAGAGAAGGAGATTCCACAACCTCTTTTGGCAGCCAGTTTGGAACTTGGTCATACAAGGCCTATTTAAAGGAATTTTCCATAGATACACTTTGTTACATCCCAAGAGGACAGAATATATTTGTGAGAGATCAAAAGTTACCAAGAAAGTTGTCATGAGGTAGCCTTGGTTTCATCTTCTTTCCTGGTTTGGTCTTCTACTGTATACACCATATAGTAGTTGGCATATTCAAACACTCTCTCTTTATGTCCAAGAAACTTCCTTTGGAGTTAATTTAATCATTCATCCATTTTATCTTCTGATCCCCACCCCATATTTCCTTAGGGAGCCTCATCACAAAAAATATACTTAGCCTTTTCTTGCCTTTGAACTTCAGCTACTAAATGGTGCTGACTGATAAACCACCAGGCCAGCTGCTGAATTTTATAGATGAATGGGATAAGGAAATTGGAAATGTTCCTGGTTTTAGCTTTGTTGTCACTCGTCTGTGCTATCGTAGAAAGCTTAGAGAATTGTGATTAGCTGCTTGCACATCTTTAGATCTGTGGCATAGCTAGTTGGCTTCTCAGATCCCTGAACTATTAGTGAATTTAGAGGCCATGGAAGAAGTTGGAAATAATATTTCCTATCCCTAGGGTTCAACAGATCAATGATAGAGCTTTACTGAATTTCTGTCCTTAAAATTCCATTGATGTAGTGGGGGAGTAGAGCTAATTTTTTTAGCAGATAACATAAATTGCATCCCAGCAGATTAGGCCACTACATTGATTCCCACTGAAGTAGTGAATATTTCCAGGAGTCTGCAGTATTGCTAATGTGTTTTAGTAGCTCCTACTCTTGGTAAGGCCATCAGATTCCTAGCTTTAAAAGCTCGTATTTGGTAGTGAAGATGCTAAATGCACCATTTAAAATTGAAAATTAAATCATTAAAATCATTTAAAATCAGGTATTTCTCATCTGTTATCTGCATTTACTTATAAGTGCAGAAAATCTCGTAACTCACATCTGTCTCACAGGAGAYGTATTAATATGTATCAGTGAATTACATACATGTACTTCACTTGAACTAGCAGGAATGCAACATGGTCTTCTGTACCAGGTGTAAATAAAGGTAGAACCTTTTTTTTTTTTCTTTTTAAACARTTCAGATGCCTCCCCTGATACTTTTTTTCCCTCTTAGCAAGGAAGAATCTGCAGAAACAGGCAATTTACCTTTTTCTAATGTACATACGAGGCAGCATKTCTATTGCCAGCCACGTAGGTGTATGCACACAGCTACTGCTCACTACTGGAATAATTCTTCATTTTCTACTGCTCACCGGACCGAACACTAGGTCTCTGAGTGTGAAGATTAGAGGAGGTGCATTAGAGAGCAGCAAACTCCGCCTGAGGACATAGTGGGTCATTTTATTTCTGTCTTAGACATGAGAACCTCAGGATGTGACTAGAGAAATACTCATTCTTTACCCATATGTGTGCTACGTTATGGCCTTGTTTTATTTGAACTACTGGATGCTTCCCAGGTGGAAGCCACATTCATAAACGTTAACTGTTGCCTTGTTTTAAAGCCTGCAGAAGCCCTCATAGCCTTGATGGCAAAAACTCTTCTCCGTTGCTACTAACACCACAGCTGCTTGATGGATGTCAAAGGTTAGGACCTTGTTTGTGAGAAAATTCCCTTCTTAAGCTCTAAAGCAAACAGAGCTAAATGACATTGTAGATGAGCATCAATAGAGCAAATTGGAAACTGCAGATTRTCAAACAATGTTGAGGAAATTGAGGAACTGTTGAGGAAAACATGCTGAGGAAACTTGCTTGGAGAGTTGGTGATCAATTTAAAAAAAAGTTCAGAGGAGAGTGTTTTCTTAAAATCCAGTGCGGTTAAAGCGCATCATCAAGCCAAGAAGTCTATTGCTCTGCGTGGCTTTTCTTTCTATTTTCTATTTTTGTTTTGTTTTGCAGTATAATTGATTTTTTTTTTTTTTTTTTTGGGGGGGGGGGTTGGGTTGGTTTGAAATGCCCTTAGGGGATTTAGGGGATGTGCATCTGTTTCTTTTAGTCTTTCTTCAGTCTACCTGCCATATGTGCTGTGCAAAAAAAAAAAAAAAAAAAAAAAAAAAGAGAGAGAGAGAAAAAGAAAAAGAAAATTACTGCTCTTTGGAAGAATAAAAGGCCTCTTACAATGTGTAGCTGCAGTGCTCTGAAGAGGAGCATCGAATTGCTTCCTCGGTCGCTTAGAGTTAACTAGGATGTAGTGATGATGCTACACCCATCTTCATTAGCAGGAATTGTCCCTCCATAGGAACTGGAAGAAGACTTTGTTCTTTGGTGATTCCATAACATTATTGTTATCTTCTTTTTTTTTCTCTTTTTCTTTCCTTATTATGTGTCTGTCTTTGCTTTAGGAAAGTCCTAGAGCAGTGCTAGCATCAGACTTTCCCTGTGCAAAAATGTTTTGATATTGTTTTGAATTATATCATTTATAATGTTTATAAAAGTGTTTTGTGATTATACTGATAAATTACACCGGTTRTGATGAAAAATATGCTGTTCCCAGGGTTGCTGGGAACCTAACTCTAACTTTCCAGGGACAGGTGCTATAGAAAGGCTAAATTCTCTCTCTCAAACAGAAAGTATTTTCTCTTTATTTCAGCCATTGTTTTGCATCCTTCCCACCARGGGCCATTGGGAAATGCATTATTTAAGGAATATGTGTATTTGTGAGTATTGTTCTCATTTCTCTTTGTCTGGAGACTATACTCCAGAAATAGTCTTTCTAGAAATGCCTACCTGAAGTTAATGGCTGTGGGTGTTCATTTTCCCTGCTTTTGCAATGTTGTCTTCTACAGACCAGCAGTAATTTGTCTTCTGTCCTGCAGGGACTTTCCTCCTTCACTCTTGATTTAATTATATTTATCTYCTTTCTGATTTCATTTTCTCTGTTTCGATAAAAGAAAATATGAATAGATGAAAATGCCTGTACTTTTTGTTTATTTTCACTGCATACGCAATAGATATTTGAAGTAGAGGAAAAAGGTGATGTACTGGCATGTTGCATGGTTGGGTGCTGACTGATGGCTACATTTCCAAAATAACTAATTGCTTCTTGTTCTTTACACTTCCTATTCTTTGATACTGTGACATAAGTAAGTTTTTCATTGGGTTTGTTAAAAACAAGGAACATTTTCATTGCAGCGATGCTGAAGGCTTCGTAATGTGATGATATTAGTACTTTTGATTCGTGYGCTAACACGTTTGACAGTGGGACAGTTGGACAATTTTACCTGTTTACATGCTCTGAGGCTGGACGTAGTGGTTACGCTGCCATTGCCTCCATTGTGCTTTGTCACAAAGATCTGTGGAACCAAGGAAGACAAAGTGTTTGACACAGGTAGAGAAGGAGAGGGCATTACCTCAACGCCAGTTCTACTGTGCTTTTTTAAGAATAGAGTTAAATAAATAAATAAGTAAGTAGGAAATTAGTTTAATTATGTAAACTAGAAAGGGATCACTAGCTCAGGTCAGAATTTAGGGATCAAGGAAAGTTGCTTGAAAATCAAAACTGCTAGAGCCAGGACTAGCTTAATTCATCTTCCTTCTTCTTTAGCTTTCCAAGTTATATTCAATATACGTAAGCAAATTTAGGGAGGGAAAAAAAAAAAGAAAAAGCCTATGAGCTGTAAAGTTCAGTTTTGAGAATTTTTCTTCTGAGGCAATATATCTACTAGAGACACAGGAAAACTCAATGCTTGCATCACTTTCTGACAAAAGGTGCTTATTAAAATCAAGTTGTTGCTTTACAGAAGCAGTACTTTTATTTTCCTCCTTTTTCTCCCTGACTCCAAGGTCAGTTAATATCTTTCCTCTCTGGTAAACAGATGGCCCAGTGAATATGGGCTTTTCTTACTTTCTGAGCAGCTGCTGAAGTGGAGATAATGTAATAACTGCCATTTAAAAAAGGAAGGAAGGCTGATCAATCAGAGGACCTCACAGTAAGTGGGGACAAAAAAGCATCAACCACTATGTACTGGTTTCGTTCACAGCAGAAAGGGCCTGTGTCTGTCAGTGTGTGCAGTGATGGACTGCTGAAAGAATTGCATGCTCACAGGAGACTCCTTTTTTCTGCTAAGACGCTTTTCATGCAGCCAGATACAGTTCTACCCCATGCAACCAACATCTCTGTGAATGTGATCTCAGCTTGAAAAACGCCACGTGTTGGATAGATGCTGAATGGTTTTATAGCTTGTGACAAACTCTGTGGGGCTCTAGGTCCACAGCAAAGTCTTTTTAGGCAAATTTGCAAGCATGCTCAATGTTTTTGTAAAACAGAGCAATCTTGCAATGAATTTATATTTTTCAAATAAAATATGCAGCAGGTACCCTTGCACAGTGATATTGATTTGACAAATGTACCTCAAATATCTTTCCACAAATAAAGAACATGCGTGTTTTCTTCTCTGTTCTGTTTGGATTCTTGTATCACTCAAGTTGAGCCCAGTTTTCCCTCCTAAAGAAATAAACAGTCTGTCAAGTGCTGACTTGTTTTAGCTGGCCAGACAAATAAAACCAGGTCATCCTTCYCCTTGTGTCTCCCTGTTTACTGCTGCAGCCACTTGTTTGTTTTTATTACTTCTATCTCATTAAGGGAGAGAGAAGAAGTCGTTGAGTTTAATGTGTTGAGTTTTGGAAGAAGATGTTCAGCCCTTACTAAAGGTTTTAGATGCTCCTTGTCAAGAGACTGATCACCTTAAATGACCTGTTAGTCGTCCGGTTTAGAACTATTAAAACCTTCTAACTTGCTAGTCCTGTGGGCAAAGCTGTTAGTTCTGGGGTCTGGTATGAGGTAAAGGATGACGAAGTACACGACATTTGATGAAAATTGCCAGAGTGCAGTTTGCATGTGTGCAGTGTTTACTTGCACAGAAAACGGTGTTTCATAGAATCAYAGAATGCCCAAGGTTGGAAGGGACCTCAGAGGTCATCGAGTCCAACCCCCCTGCTCACGCAGGGTCACCTAGAGCACGTGGCACAGGGCTGCGTCCAAGCGGGTTTTTAATATCTCCAAGGAAGGAGACTCCACAACCTCYCTGGGCAGCCTGTGCCAGGGCTCTGGCACCCTCACTGTCAAGAAGTGTTTTCTCAAGTTCCTGTGGAACTTTTGGTTCCTCAGCTTGTGGCCGTTTCCTCTAGTCCTATCACTGKCCACCACTGAAAAGAGGCCGCCCCCCTCCTCCTCACTGCCTCCCTTGAGGTATTTATAGACACTGATCAGGTCCCCCCTCAGCCTCCTCTTCTCCAGGCTGAACAGGCCCAGCTCCCTCAGCCTTTGCTCAYAGGGCAGATGTTCCAGGCCCCTGATCATCCTGGTAGCCCTGCGCTGGACTCTCTCCAGCAGCTCCACATCCCTCTCGTCCTGGGGAGCCCAGTTTCTGTTGCCCTTGTGCAAGGTCAGCACCCCGTTCCTTGTGCAGAGCTTTCCGTGCCAGCCGTGCTCCCCACGCAGCGCCGCGCAGCTGTGGCGCTCGCGCCTCGGCCGGGYGAGTGGCGCGCGGCGCTGCGGCTCTGCTCCCACACCGGCCTGGCCTGGCTTGGCCTCGCCTTCCGAACAGCGTGCTGGGGTTCATACCCGCGAGTCATTCCAAAATGAAATCCAGTGGCAGCTTCATTGGTATCGCTACAATTTGTAGTTCTTTGTCTAAAAAAAAATCGTTCTTATCTGTAAGAGCTTTTTTCCCCACAATTTAAGCTTTTTTTTTTTTTTAAAAAAAAAGAATCTGCAAATTTTTGGCAAGCTTAGGGCAAAGATCATCCCAGAGCTCTAATGTTTTGTAGTATTGTTTATCATATTGTGAATTGCTGGAATTCAAGAGACATGGCACGATTTATCATAGCCCATCTTTGGTCTTAATGTTCRTTCCAGTCTGTCAGTGTCACAAATTGTTTTATTTTCGTAGCTCTGTGTTCCCGAGCTACCTGCACAATTTAGATTCCCCTGCATCCAGTTAAGCCTCACAGCTTTGTGTCAAGAGCTGTTTCTCCTCGATTCCTCTCCTGAAGCCTCCTCTTGTCTTGGGGTGTCCCTGAGCGTGGCTACCGTCAGCGAGCACAGGGCATATCAGTAGCTTTTTTGAGAGAACTTTTCCAATTCTAGCTCTCAAAACGTGCTCTATAACTTCCAACCTAGGTGTTTGTTGGTATCTTCTTGGGGCTGTTTGCTCATGTTGATGGCTCTTGCCTCCCRTTCCCATCTGGTTACCACAGGCAAAACTTATTCTCTTAACTAACTGCCTTCCTAACAAGTTGTTTTGTGCCTTCATGCAGCATTTGTATCCTKAAAAAAAAAAAATCCAAACCCATTTTAGCATCTTGCTACACACCTCCAACTAAAGTATAAAATAGGTATGGATTACTTTTTTTTCTCCTCAGCTTACTTCCAGAGTCTGTTGCTAAATACTCTGTGTGTAGTCTAGCAGGGATCAATCCTATGATGATTGACAAGATTTGAAAAAGCTGAGAGTAATTAAATGTGTGGAAGCGGTTGACAGAAATTCTGTTTTTATCCAAAGAAATTCATGTAATTTCTACATCYAGTAAAAAAAAGGCATGGTGTATTAACTGTTTCCTGTGTATTTTCCGATATTGGGAACTAGACAACAATAATTTCATTATCAGATGTATAGTCTCATAATTTTTGTAACAACAGTGTATTTTTTACTTTAACATTCACTTATCCTTACAAAAATAAAATTTTCTATTTCCCCCATCTGTTATTTTTTCTTTTTCTCCATAGGTGAGCTAGACAAAGTTCAATCATTTATGCTGATAACTTTAAACACTACAGATCAGTGCATAGAAGGTTGTGTGACTCATTTGGCTTCTAACAAAAGCAATGCTTTCGTCTTTCTATTATGTACATTATTTATTCATAGACAACATTTGAAAAATGTTTTCCTACAAAACATTTTCTTTCTGCAAAAAGAAAAAAGCATTTCTAAGTGCTGAGGGCTTCACTGAGGAATGAATAGAAGCCACTTGGCTCAGTTCTGCTGTATGCCATGTGGCTCCCCCTTGTTATTCTCGGATTTCTCCGCTTTATCACATTTTCCCTGTTATTTCGCTCTGCAAGGCTTTTAGGTTGGGAGGGACCCTTCTGGGCCGGGTTTTGCTTGTTTGCCACTGCTGACCGACCCTTCCCCAGTGAAAGGGGCTCCCTGTGGCTCTCCTGCGCCTGCCTGTCAGTCAGCGAGACCTGCTGGGGCTTTCCCTTTTCTTCCTGACTTGCCCAGCCGCAGGTACCTTGGAAAGGCGGCGGGGCCGCCTTGTGGCACCGTGTGGCTTGTGTCCCACGTCTCCATTTGGGAAAGGAGGGAACTCAAGTGTCCCTAGTGGGGAGTGCTGGCCGGGCGCCTCCAGCTCCCCGGGGAATAGGGATTTGCTTGTAAGCACCTAAGCTGGAAGTCGGGGAGAAACAGGGCTTCATAAGATCAGCTCTTTYTCTGTCAGCAGGCTGGTAAAACAGTTTGGATTTGAAATACCTGTTTGAACGGCCTTTTAAAAGTTAAGTGTTAACACAAAAGAGGATGTGGAATTGCAGAACTGCTCCCTGCTTAGCTCTCGGATTTCTTGCTACTGTTGTGTTTTGCCAGGAGAATAGGAGGCATTTTGGAGATGTGATGATAGCTGATCYAAAAAAAAGGGGGGAGGGGGGAGATGATAACTGATACTGGAAAAAAAAAAGGCAATGTTTTGTTCTTTCTACATGAAATGGCCACAAACTGCTCCCGCAGTTTCGAATGGAGAAGAATCATCTTATATGTCTTTCTCCAATTCTTCCCTAACTCATAAAAACAGCAATAACCTGCCTCTGTTTCATGCATATCATAACACATGGAAAMCGTGAATATTTATCTGTTGCTGACCTAGCTGTATTTTATCATKAAGAATAATTAAGGCTTACTTTATTTACAGCAATGTGGACTTCCTGCTACCTTGTTCCATTTGAAATAAATAAGCACTTGACCGTGGGCTCGGTAGATACAGACTTYCTTGAATGTTCATCCTAGTCAGTGTTCGATCTGTTTATATGTGAATAAGAGAAAAAATRAGTAGCAAACCCTTTTGCTTTTGTCCTGTGCAGAATTGAGCCCTGAGGAGAAGGCCCTGCGAATTGCCAAGGCTATGCGGAAGCACTCCTCAGAGGTGAAGGAGAAATGGGAGAGCCTAAATGCTAGTGCCAGCATGTGGCAGAAGCAAGTGGACAAAGCACTGGAAAAACTGAAAGACTTGCAGTGTGCCATGGATGACCTTGATGCTGACTTGAAGGAGGCTGAGAACGTGAGGAATGGCTGGAAACCGGTGGGAGACCTGCTCATAGATTCGTTACAGGATCACATTGAGAAAACGGCAGTAAGTGTGCACCTGCTGGGAAATACTTAGCGTGTGTGAGAGTCAGACCTCCTCATTCTGTCCCACCTCATCTTGGGAAATACGTATACACCATGTATGTAAATGCTCACGTGCGGTGCCTAGTTCAGCTACGGACAAGGTCACTGTGCCGGAGTTTGTAGGGTCTGGAGTTGAGGTCAGTTCACCCTCAAACATATTACCACTGTGTAGCTTCTAGTCTCTCAGAAAATCCAATGCCTGCTTCCATGGCTCAGCTGTGGTTGCAGAAGGACATGTGATTAGGTGGCTACAGATTTGTACAGCATATAACTTGCAATATATACAAAAAAAAAAAAAAAAAAGAAAAAAGTTATTTTAAAGATTCCCACCTGGCAAACCTCTGTAACCTGCACCCAGGCCATGGGTGTATTTCTAGCTTTGCCTGAGCACTGAAGTTTGACTGGGCTGAATCAGTTCATTATCCAGGCAGATGGCAGCAGGCTCCCCTTTTTTTTGTAGTGATGGGCTGTCAGACCCATTGGACTGTCTTGTGCAACTTCATTTTTTTTTTWWAAAAAAAAAACCCTTTACAACTAGTTTTAATAGTGCAAAGGCATACTCAGAGCTTTAATTTATGTCCATTAGCTTTCACAAACTGCTGGTATTGTCTATACTAGTTTGTGCAAATGAAAAGAAATTATTTGCTTTTACATTAACCTGGTAACTCTCAACCTCCCACGATTCCGCCCTCTGAGTAAATAAGACAGAATAAGAGAAGACCCTGGGGGGTCACAGAGAAGACCTGCCCTGTGAGTAAATAAGGCAAAATAAGAGAAGACCCTGGGGTCACTGTGCTTGACCGTCCGTGACTTCTGCATAAAAGGCTGGTGCTGGATGGATGAAGGGTTGGGGGCTGTAAACACAGTGCTGCAAACCCCCTGCTACACAGGCACAACACACGGGTTCAGTGTTTTACATTAACATGTGGGACTGCATTAGTTCACGTATATCTCTGTAAGCATCTCTCTTCTCCAAAGTTTGTTGCTACTTTCAGGCTTAATGGAATCTAAAATTTTTCCACCAAAGGCAATCAAATGGATTTAGGTCCATCCTACTGTTGATTTGAGAAGAGTAATGTCTCTCTTCTTCCCCTTCTTACATTTTAATATAGATACTAAAAAAAGTGCTGAGATGCTGATGTGCTGATGTTGAATAGCTTTTTGTTCTGATGTTAAGAAGTAATTTGTCATATCTTAATGGTTTTTCTGTAAAGGAGAGTAAAGAAAGTCTGTCAGATTTTCATAGTTTTTGAAAAACTGCAGTAATGGGGACCCAAACGCTCTCCAGAAGCCGACTGCTTCTTTCTTACCAGWAGGTTACCCTGTCTGGTAAGAGTGCTTTCCAAAGCAGCTAAATAACTGAGTTGTCCAAAGAATKATCTTTTTCTAGTTGTTTTTGGTTTGTTTTTTAGTGTTTAGTCAAGCCATTTATAGGACTGAACAATTAACTGCACACAGAAAAAAAAAAAAAAGATATCCGATGCATCTTTTCAGCTGTAACCCAGACTACATCAATTTGGCTTTTAATATTGTAGTTAGTTCCATTTGACTCAATAAGCCTTTTTTTTTTTGTCTTTTTAATCATTATAATAGTTTTAACTGTACAGTTCTAATTATGTAAAATGTTGTACTCCTTGTCCTTAGAAGATACATTTCTTCATGCTTTGCTAATTCAGTAAAAGTTTTTAAATTGAATTTTTGTCAGCTGCTTTATAGTGGAAAACTGTGCTACTCTTATTAAATACAATTTGTTGTAAGAGTACTAGACAGACACTGTACTATAGAACAGCGTTGCATTTTCTACTTGGATAGAAAGACTCTAAAGCCATATGGCAACATGAAATATCTTATTTAAATTGCAGCATTCTGATTTAAGGACGTGATTTGATGTGGGCGATTGGGTAGTTTTCATGCTATCTCTGACTCCAAAGAGGGGTTGGAGGTACTCAGGTAAGTGACCTTTCCTTGCTGGAAGCCTTGCAGCTGCCTRCAGTTGTCAGCGCAAGCTGCCACGTTGGTCACCACCGTGTAGAGTTTGGTTTGGCCTTCTTGCTGCTCGGGAGGTGACTGAGCACAAGTGTATGCTTACTCTTGTAGGCTTTCAGAGAAGAAATTGCTCCCATCAACCTGAAGGTTAAAGCAGTGAATGATTTGTGCAGTCAGCTCTCTCCACTGGACCTTTACCCGTCACTGAAGATGTCTCGTCAGTTAGATGATCTCAACATGCGGTGGAAGCTTTTACAGGTGCGTTTCTGAATGCGCACGGTAGAGTGGGTGGCAAGAATGCTCCTCTGTCACCCTTCTGCTTTCCTGAAAGATGCTGTTTCCCCATTTCCAGCGTTTGTCCCTTCAAGGTGTTGCTGTGGTGGTACAAAAGCAGCACAGGGAGCTGTCTTGCCCTCGCTGCCTTGACGAATAGCTTTCCTTTCCGGCTGCCTCAGTGGTTGTTCACTCAGGAGACTGCATTAATCTCTGGAGAGACTTCTGCTGCATGCTTTTTTTATGCAGTCTTATAGTAGTATTTTGACTCCATAAATCATTGTTGCTGAAAACCAGCCTGCATATTTCCGTTGTTTCCAATCTATGTGGAAGTTGGTTTATTTTGTTCTTGACTTGACAGTTTCTGCAGGGAATTTCACTTGAAGAGATTTAAGTATCAGTAGAGCTACAAGACATGAGCAATAGCATATTTAGCTTTGTAAAACAGAAGAGGGGCTGGTCCAAGCAAGATTCGTATTGTTTGGTTATGTTTACTTCTGTCTATATGATCTCAGCAAAGTAAATTGAAATGTGTCTGATTATAGTTATAACTCATTTACACTTTCATACCGAATGGTTTAATAAAGCTGCTTCTATCACTTAAATTTAGCAATCTTCATTTTTTCACTCCCGCTTTTGTAGTAAATATTTATTGTGAATCAACTTTTGTGGATCTCTTTCCCTGGSACAAGGGAAATATAAAGTCTTGGGAAGAACTGGGGAAAGGCTGGAGGGTCATTTGCCTCTGTGGTGGAATAGAATTTTACAAAACTGAAATGTCAGCTTTGGGGCTAGTAGCTCTGAATCAGTCTCTCCTGAGAACCCAAGTCATTAATGGGTCATATCTGTTCTTCCCACTCTTAATATAAGTTGATATTGGAATTTATTTCCTTAAAGCGAGTTAATTAAGCAGCCAAAGCCTTGCATGTTGTAGTGCAGTTTAATTAGTAAACAGGAGGAAGTCTCATCAGCCAGTGAAGCAGTGTCTTCCARATTGTGCCAGGTTGGAAAGGCAGCTGTGAGATCAATACAATCAAAGTGAGACCTGCTGACTATAGAGGTTTGGACAAGGGGAAGGTTGGGAGGGAGTCAGAAATTTTAGTGGTCAGCTCTGGTCACCAGTTCATTATTGATCTGTGCTACTTGCACAAGAACACGGCAAGATGTTTTTATCAGGAAAGAAGAAAAAATAAAAGTAGCCTTAAATGACTGGTGGTAAAAAAGTGCCACAAAGTCAATCTAACTTTAACCAAAATAAACGTAAGCCACWATATTTATCGCTGTTACAAAGTAAATGTGATGTCAATGTTATGTACGTGTGTTTATTTGTAGGTGTCGGTAGAGGATCGCCTTAAACAGCTGCAGGAGGCACACAGGGATTTTGGGCCTGCATCACAGCACTTCCTTTCCAGTAAGTTCTTGGAATGAATGGGTATGTGTGAGAAAGCCTTGGCTGCAGTCATATGTCAAACACTGCATCTCCTTTAGTGACTGCCCTCCCAGTCCCACTCTGTCTGGAGCACCAAAAGTCCTTCCTCCTCCTCCTGGTTACTCTTTGCCTCCCTCTTTCTGTGAGGATTCTGTGGGTTCAGCCTCAGTGTCTGTGACTTTGCTGAGGTCCTTGCTGATGTGCTTCCCTCAGGGCACCACCTCGTTAGCTCCCCAGGTTATGATTGTACACCTAACTGCTTGTGGTTGTTTTTGTTCAGCAGTTGCATCAGGATCTGGCTGCTCTCTCTTGAATTTGTCTCCTCTTGATACAAATTCTTGCATCTCTTTCGTTCATTTTTTWAAATTCTTAGAGAAATAAGCCTATTGCCTATGAGTATTCCTAGGAGAAGGCAAAACCAGATGCTTAGCTTGCTTATTCTCATTTTGACTTATTTGTTACAGATAGATAGATTGTGGTATCAAGATCCATGTTGATTTTCTGAATGTGTAGCCCAACTGCCATCATCAAAGTTTATGATACACAGTGTTAACCCAGGCAGCTCTCCAGTTTTTAAATGAGTACTTCAATATTAGTGGTAAAACAAATTCAAGCGTTTTGAAAAATGAGTATAAAAATAAGGAGCTTTGTCCCAGAGATATCCTAAGCACCATATGTGCTGTATTAGCTGAATAGCTAGTATAATTTAACATATTAAGTAAATCTTGGTTTCTTCTTGAGTTACGTGTCAACAGTTTTCTTATTTCAATTTGACAAGCAGCTCCTGGGTGAAGAACATGGTAAATGGTGTGCAGTATATTTAAAATATTGCAGGGCTTACACATAACAATTTTTGCAGGCTCTATTCCCCTGTTTAAATTGACAGAACAAACCAAAAACTTTAAAAATACTTTTGTTTGTTTGTTTCAGTTTTTTCTTTGTATATATAAATTTGAAGTGTACTGTTGCTACTGTGGCTTGGTAGCACTTCTGCTCTCAAACCCGTAATCTTGACCTGTGAAGTAMAACTGTGCAATAAGGTACAAATGCACATATATGGAGGCATCTTTGGCACCATTAAAAAAAGGCTAGCTTTGGTAGACAAGTCAGTCTGGATTGTGTAATTAAAAGGAGTTAGGAAGCAACAAAAGTAAGTTGTAGTTTCCCCTACCTGATCTGGTCTGAGAAGTTCCTGGCTCCAGTCCTGTGCCCTGATAATGTCTCCTCACCCAGACCAGTGCATCACCTGCAAAGGTAACGGGTGGGTGGGATCCATGAACAGATCCTTACGTTACACTCAGAAACTTGCTGGGACGGCTGGTTTGCTTTGTCCTGACTTGGGTCATCTCCTTAGTTTGGCTTACAGCATGCCACCACAAATAATTTCATCTGCAGCACAGAGCAAAGGGGTAAACTGCAGTTGGTGGAAGCTGGAATGAGTAGTGGGGGCCAAAGGAGACCGGGAATTTCTCTTTTTTTTTTTTTTTTTTTTCTGGAGAAAATGTGCATAGAATTACATCCAAAGAGACTGTAAAGGGCCCATCATGTGCCTTGTTTAGGGCATCTTTGGGGCTTGAGAGGACTTTTTTTTTCTACATTACATGCAAAAGTTACGGGAAGATTTCCAGACTGCATGTTGGTAGATATTGCAAAGAGCCACAGATCAACACCAGCATATGCCTCTCAGTGCCCTGTGCAAAGCATCGCTGAATAACATCTAGCCTTTCACTGGCATCTGCAGCACTCCTCGTGTGTGCCCGGATCCACAGCTACTCCTTCAGGTGTCATCGTGAAACTGATTTTAAAGATGGCTGGGAATTTTGTTTTGCAGAGGTTCATTCAGCACAGAAAACTGGCAGTATTTTAGGACGATTTTTCCCAAATMAGTAGAGTACCACTAGATCTGTAATAATAAACATTTGTCATAAATTTGTTCGGTCCTTTGGTTCATATGTCCATTGGTGCAGAATATCTTTYAGCTCTTCATCAAAAATGAGTCAACTCCAAGCAAACTGTGGCCAGATTTTTTTTCTTAGCTAGCTGACGTAATTAGTGTAGTAGCAGCCATGGATGCCAAACTGCAGCGTTAAAGAATGAARCTCCAGAGCTGGTGTTTCCTTCACCTGTTTGCTTGATTTTCACATCTTCAGCATTTTGAAAACTTGAGAAACCTTTTAGTTTATTACCTATATTTGAGCATTRTCATTAATGGTTTTTGCTTACCAATTAATAATTCTTATTATAAATGGCATTTTTTCTGTGTCCCATAGGATGCATTTTAACCCATAGATCTTCCATAAATACCCACTTTTAAGTTGTGCACCAGCCCTCCTGCAGGCCTSAACCTTTCATGCTCTTAAGCCTCCTGAGATGGTTAAACAGGGACCCTTGTGCTGTGGTGTACAGCCTTGGGCCTTTTGTACCTCCGTGTGTAGAAGCCTGCCTGCTGGTACGGATGGGTTTGTTGGTACAGCAGACATTCATAAACCCTGCAAGGATTGCTGCTGTTCAGCAAGGGGCACCGAGACAGCTTTTTCATGCTTTTTTATCAGCTGTACAGTGTTAATCAATATTAATTTGAGTTGCAAATAGGAGCTAAAGRCTGTAACTAATAAAAATGTAGATATTTTTCTTTTTTGTTTTGCTGCCAGAATTTGGTGAGAGTAGTGGAGGTGCTCAGGAAAGCTGGTGTCTCCGTGCACGCTGGATGGATAGCTCGCTTGTTCAGAATTGATTCCCCTTCTTTGGAGCAGCACCAGCACATTTGTTTCATTTTTACCTTGGCGTATAATATATGGCTAAAATCATCTTGATGCATTGCCTTTGTTTCCTCCAGCTGGCTTTCTAATTACTGTAAGCTTGTCTGGGAAATTATAATTGTTCCCACTTAATTTATTATAACTGTGTTAATTGTACACAAGGAACAATGATAGTTGGATCCTTTTTATTTGACAGGTGTGTTCTAATAATTACCTTCTGTTTATTTCCTCAGCTTCAGTACAGTTTCCATGGCAGAGATCTGTTTCACACAACAAAGTGCCCTATTATATCAAGTAAGTTTCTCTTGATTCTTAAGTTTCCCATAAGCAAAACAAAGGAGCCTTATTACCATGGCCTGATTTAAAAAAAAAAGCTGCTAATAAGTAACCAGAAATGTTATCGGACTAATCTCTCTACATAGTGCTGTGCTTCATGTACCATATGTTTTCACGTTTATTTTTTGTATATTGCTTCACTTTGAAATAAGCAAAAATAGTATCAATCACAAAAGGATCCCATTAAAAAAATTACCAATGTAGTATGGTATTGGGCTTGGTACACYGAGTATATCCAGAGTATAAACTATGCTATAAAGTGTTGTGAAGGGATTTAGTTCATAATGTATTTAAACACAGTTCATAGTCTGAAGCGGTACTGTAGTGACTAATATCTGTAGAGCCCATTTTTCTTTTTGTGCAAAATTCCTGCTGAAATAGACACACAGTATTTCTCCTTTTGTTTTAAAAATGTTTATAGTGTGTAATGTTAGCATAAATATAAAATTAATGTAAAAACTGAGTGAAATTGTACAAATGTCTTTCTTGCTTACATAAATTTTTGAGCTATGTATTTTGAAAATAATAGATGAATTATAGAGATAGAGAGAATTAATTGATGTATTCTACTGAGAGGGGAGGAGTGTCACATGGAGTTTTCTCCATTTCACAAGCAGTTAATATATGGCTTGCCTAAAATTTAAAGGTTAAAGACTGCATCTAAAATGCAGAGGTTAAAGACTGCTTCTCTGAGAGGCAGAGAGCTATTTGCCAGAGGTAAATGAAGCTATAAGCTTATATAAGCCATCAGCATGTAAGGGTACTGTAAACCAGGCCCAGAGCAGTGCAGGCTGAACAAAATCTCTCCTGAGATGTTACCAGTTTGACTATATGTAGCATCCTGCTGTATGACAGTAGGACTGTAGGTAACTATAAAGAGGTCCTGCAAATAAGTCCTTCTAAAGAAGTATCAGTGAATTTGTGGGAYTCTTGCATGTTGTGCTGTCATAAATTTGAGCACGACACATTTTGTGCTGCGAACCGTTTACAAGCGTTTGAGAGCTGTGACATTAGTAGTGGCAAATCTGTGTCAGTCAAACCTGTTGTCATCGTTCTTGAGTATGGCAGTTGTTTTAACAGTTTTGTGTGGAAATTGGTTTTATTGTGTGGAGTTGTCCAAGACAGGTAACTGGCAAAAGAAGAAAAATGACTATGAATAAACTCGAGTTGTCTGTAAAAACCCTGTAAAAGGGTTTGTTCATGTGCTAAAACATCTTAGAGAGCCTTACAGAAGATCTGCTGGAAAAGAGGCTCTTTCCCGCAACCCACCAAGGAAGAGGAGGCAGCGAAAGTTGGACAGGGAGGTCCCTCCATCAGGGACCATCAGGGAGGGATTCAGGCAGCTGTGCAATTGAATTTATCCTATCTACAACAGTAATGAAAGAAACTTTGAAGTATAAAACTGTAGAGAAAAGAGGAAAACTTTCCTCTTCAGTCATTTCTCTTATGTCTAAGTCTTTYGTGGGCTGTGAAAGATGGTGACTCATGTTTCTGCTCTACCCGATCACCACCAGGAGGTTAAAGTGAATTGTTTGCAGGACCCAAGTGCCTTTATGGGCAGGTTTGTGGATGCCTGGGRAAGTTCAGAGATGAGAGAGATTGATACAGAGCAGCATAAATAGTTCAAGGACAAACGATAGTTTGCCCCTCATGACCACCATTTGTGATAGAATGGACTAAGGCTGAAGTTCTTGAATCACACTGAGCATAGCAAAGTTTTTAACTTGAATCTTTCACATGCCTAGCCTTTTCTCCTATTTCAGAGAAATAATGAGTGTTCTGCGAATTTAATGGGCATCTCCCCTGCCCAAGGGGAGGTCTCATCCTCCAGTTCACTCTTTGGTGCATTGTTAAATTTGGTAACCAAGTTGAGCAGAGAGCTCGTCTTCCCAGTCGTCACGTTGGGTGCAATCGTGCCAGCACYGCATTCAGTGGCCAAGTAGCAGAGACACCCAGGGCCTGCTCCAGCAGGAGCAGCCGGGCTGCCCTGGGGCTGGGGAGCCAGCCCAGCATCCGTCCTTACCTGCTTTAATGGTCTGGCACGGGAAGAGTGGTTAYGGAGTGGGAGAGTAAGGCGAGTTGTCTGATGGTCAGGGTCTTCACAGCTGCCTCAACCTAAAAACTAGATTTTTTTTTTCAAGGATCATTTTAATGAAGTCAGCAGAATTAATTGCAGCACCTCAAAGAAGACTTTTYCAGTCGATTGTTCTCTACTTTCAACTCAATAGGTGCTGTTGATGGCAGTGATGTCATGGTGCTTGTCTTGAAAGAGGAGGTTGATGTGACCTGCAACCAGTGGTTGGAGGTTTGGGAGGAGGGGAGGAAGAAGAAGGGGGTGTTTGTTGTTGTCTGTTGGGGAGGTTGGAGAGGAATAGTGAATTTATGACTGACAGACTGACATTGGCAGGGCTCTCATTCCTTACTCTGTGCTGACCCATACTTCAGAGTTGGCAGCAGCAAGTAGACAAAATACAGAGTTAAAGAAAAAAAAAAAAGACAGAGAAGAGTGGATTTTGAACTTCATTTGTTTTAAGTATGATCAGAATACTCTTAGCTTGAAATATTCTATCTCTCCTTTACCATTCCCAAATTTCAGATGAAGTTAAGAAAATTGAAGGGAAAATGTACTGACATAAAACTGTAGTTGATTGGAGAGATTAAATGAGCTTTAGCAGTACAGTTCTTAAGAGCAGTGAAGAGGATCTCGTGGAGATAGTTTATGCAGAAGGAATCTCTGGAAAAGTGCAGATTAACTTGTTATTTAATGTTCTCACTGATATTTTTTAATTATTCTAGCATATTTGAATGAGGCACTGGTGATGTAAAACACAACTTGAGCAGAAAGAAAATTTATGATAACTCCCAGTAATTCATATCCTTTGAGACCAGTTACAGTTCCTGCTTTTATAGTGAGAGTCMTATGTTGGGAAATAAAGTTTAAGGTACCAGTTGTTCATTTTATTGGATAGGAAGAAAAAATAGAGGATGGAGGGAATAAAAGTATGTTTCAGTGATTGATGGCTGAGAATTTTTTTATTCATTTCCAAAGTGAAGTTGAAGGTAATTGAAATCAGGCTACTTGAATTCTGAATAAAAGTATGTGCTCTGCTTAGTCACCATAAGCTCATGTGTCTAGTTCATTTTGGTTGCTTTTCTTCCTTTCTCATGTCCTTGCCTGAGAAATGCAAGGTGTTCCAGAAGTGACACAGCAGCACAGGATCTTGTAGTTTTACCTCTGTTAAGATGAGAATTTAAAAAACTAATGCCATCTTCTTTTTTTTTTTTTTTTTTTGCACGTGGAAGGTTAAATTTAGGAAAAAACAATACAGAGCTGAAGGTGAGAAGGCAGAAGAGTGTTCTAGGTGGCAGTGAATCTGTAAGGAGAATGTCAAAATGGTGCAAGACGCCTGTATTTTCAGAAAAGCAACATTTATTCTGTTTCTCTCCTGAGACCAGTAGTGASGGGCTTCCGAGTGTGGTTTGCTCTTCCCACCGTGTTTGCTGCCACCTTGTCTGTTGCCTCTGGAGTTGTGTTTAATCATATTTCTTTGAGCCCAGGTTTGTTAAAGTGTCTCTGCCCTGCTTGATGGCAGATATTGAATTGAACTGAGCATATAAACAAGGTTTTTAGCCTCTTTCCTCCTCTCYGAATCTCCTCTACTATAAACCAAATTTACCAAATGACTTTGCACCAGTAGAGGTGACTCTGTAGTCCTGTTCACAACCTGTTTGATTTTCCTTTTTTATTTTTTTCTTAATGATGCTTGATAGAAGATTTTGCATTTCTCTAGTTTGATTCTTCTCTGCTGCAATAGTTAAATGATCGAAACAAAAGGCTTGATAAAAAAAAATGAATCTGTGAAATCTAAATGTTGCTAAAAAAAAAAGTTGAGTCTTTATGAAAGAGAATGGGACTAATGAGTAATATGGAGAGGGCTGCAAAACAGTGTGCATAGTGTGCTCAGGGTTTGCTAATCCACTTCTGGTCATAAAAGTGGTAACTGATGAGACAGAAATTGGTTTTCTTCAGGCTAGCACACAGTGGAATTAATTGTTCATAGGTTGCTTTGCAAAGGTTTTGGTAGATATATATGCATACACACACACACACACACACACACACACACACACACACACACACACACACACATATGTATGCCTCATGGAGCAAAGGAAATAAGCTGCTTTCTGTTCCTAGATTTTTGAAGGCTCTTCAGGAAGTCTTTCTCATGCTCATTTTATTTTTGTGTGGGGAAGAGAACCTGTAGGCAAGGCTACGTGTATATGCAGATAGGTAGATATTTCAGTTTTGAGATTTTCTCAATTACGAGTTGCTGGGCTGGTCTTCATTATCTATTTTACAAATACAGTAGTGTGTTTTCTGTGGAGGAATTTCAGAATATGTGAATGCAAATTGTTTCATCAGCTTTTAAAATGCCTTACCCTTCTTGCAATGTATCATGCCAACTCTTTTTTTCAATTCAAAACAGTATTTTCTAATGGATTTAAAAAAAATATGTAGATCARATAACACATCTGTACAGAGAGGATGCTGTTACCCTGTTTGAAATTTGGCAGGGGCAACAAAAATATAATTCTGCTGTAGATTCATTAGTGATCAGTAAAGATCCTAATTTCAATTATTTTTTTTTTGCACATGACCTTCTCTTCATGACTGTGAAGCTTCTTAGCATAATCTCCGAGTAGTCTTCCAGTGTCTGTTTTCACATTGTAAGGCAGTGGCTATGAGTAGCATAGGGATAGTCCTGRTCCGTAATAAGAAATTATGCAAAAATATTCATGTCTCAAGTGTCTTTCGTGTAGGAAAAAACAAAACTGAGAAGTGGGAATTGGGTTTTTTTTTCTCCAAGTCCATAGGCAGCCTAAAATGCTTAGAGATGTTCAGCTTACTCTGTTCCTTTGACCTGGAGTGTTCACTTATTTCTAGAGATTATAATTTAAACAGTGCATTACTTGTCTGTTCTTTATTTTCAACCAGCAAGTGTTTCTTTTAACAAGGACTATCTTTTTCACTTAATAATTAGAAAGCTGCCTGTAATCATAACGGGTAAGAAGCAAATTGTAAGGTGAGGTATGTCTGTTATTTAAACTTTAGAAAAAATTGTCAATTTGTAGAATTTTTTTAATTAGAATTGTTCTGGTTACAGCATTTACTTTTAGTTATTTAGATGTCTAAGTCTAATACAATGAGATGTATAGGATTTATTAATTACATTGTCTTGTTGTACAATCTATTAATGGATATATGTTTTACTGTATGGCTTATATTGTGTCAGTAGTATTTGGCAGAAGAGAGATGTCCCTCCTTGAATAACTAAACCTTGTGACACTAACCAAAAAAATACATCGAATGAATCCTCTTAYGGCTCAGTTGGTGAAACACTTTCAGTACTTCATTGCATGAGCCGTGTGGGACAACAAAGCAGGTCCACAACACTTGTGGTCTAATCCTGTAGGCTGGCTCACCTCCACAGCACAGAAATGTCATCTAATGGCACACAGTACATGCAGGTGAAATCTCAACATCCTGAGCTCCTGTAGACCTTGTTTTTCCTAGTGCACAAGATGGGCAATAAGTCCAACTATTATTGCTCTTTAATGAAGCTACATATCCTCTCACTTTACAATCTGGCCTGTTGAATACTTGAGAGAGAAGGTGCTGCTTGGAGCGACTCTCACAGCAGCGTCACAGCAGCGTCAAGCCTTTGCATCTGCATCGTGKTGATACAGCTTTCTGCTGCTGTAGTTTGACCTTAAAGTCTGTGTCATCCCAGGGTGTCTTTTAATTTATACGAAAAACTGAGATACTTCAGGACCAGCTACACAAAGGGATTTACTTTCAAAGAACCAGTGGAGACGGTACAATAAATGTCCCTTCACAAAACAATGAATCATTTCATAATTAAATAGGGGAATAGTATATATACACACCTTCATAAATAAATGTATGTGCACATACCTGTCATTGCAGGTTGTAAATGTGAACCAAGTATGTAGTCAAGCACACCGCATACAGAAACACTGCTGAGTTTCTGTAGTTTGTGTACTAGATTTGCCTGTGGTGCAATAGTGTCGTTACAGGTAGTAAAATTATTTCATTATGTTCTACTAATTGCTTCGAAGGTCTTCAAAATCACCAGAGCTGATAGTGATATCTAATGAATCACCTTAGGTAGTTTTAAGGAAAAAGAGCAGGAAAAAAAAAAAGGGGGGGGATTTGTATTCGTCCTAATGTTTGAGCAATTTTTCTTCATATGTGTTGGCAAACTCAAAACGAGCACATGCACATGCAAGGTTTAGGTCATGCTCTGTAAAATCTTAGTATATCTAAGTAAAGCCACACTTTTATTTCTCAAATTTGTCTATGTTATTCAGTCTATTGCCATAGGCAGTTCAATTGATTGTGGACAAGGTTCTACAAAACTGTTGAATTGAGTAATGTTCTGATAACAGTAGCATAAATCAAATTCATAAAATATCTTTGCAAAAGAAAARTTATTTCCCAGCGAAACCTGGGACAGAACTGCCACCAAACCTGGGGTAGTGAAGGAAGTCTGTGTAGGTTTGTTGAGTGCCCGTTTTCCTTTCCAGAAGTTTGGTTAAATGACTAAAACGATAAACTTTTCTCATTAATATGGTAAGATACCACCTAACGTTCAAGCCCATTCCAAATTTTGATCAGCTTCTACCTTCTGGATTTCCCAGCTTTTCTGCAAGCTTAAATTTTCTTGCATTCAGGGCTCCAGATTGTTTTCTATAGGGAAATACACAAAATGACATTTCAGCGCACTCGTAGCAGAGCGTTTCCTCTCAGGGCTCAACTTTCTGAAGGCACTGTGTTGTGTCTGTATGGGGAAAACAGTCCCTCCAGTTTGCACGGATTGCCTCCTGGGCTTCCCAGGAGTTAGGGAGCGCACGTGAGTGGAGCTGGAGCTCTGTCCTCCTGAGCAGGAGCTCCGCCAAAAGTGACTGGAGCAATTTGGGTGCTRTGGTGAGAAGGGCACACAGCTTCGGTGTGCATTTCAGTGTTGTGAGAATGACACCTTTCATACACATATGGAAAATATGTGAGTGTGTAATTAGTTATTTACTTTAAAAAATATATTCTTATAGATGTGATTTATTTGTATATACCGAGCAAGCTATCGGAGAAGCAGAGAAATGTCCCAAGCTGCTTTTAGCATTTGGGCAGTAATGGACATGCGATGGTAGCCACTGCCAAACATATCTTGGAATAGATTGCTCTGCTGGGAACCTGCATAAAAGGAACTGTGTTTCCCTGTCAGAAAGATTCTCCCAATTTTCAGTAAGCCCATGTCATCTGCTCAAGACCATCCAATGCTRTGGTTTTTTTGAGCACATTTTTCAGAGGTTGATGTTTGCATTAGTCTTGTATCAGTGCACARAAGCTACTGTAGCTACAGCACAGGATAGACCATATTTCAGAGAGCTGCTTTACAAACCAAATCACCAGAGGCACTTTGTCTTGCCTGCCTCCTGTGTGGAGCTCCTAATAAAACGACTCCTTAGTCTGACAATTTTATTTGTAGCAGAGGGAGGTTATCTGCACATCATTTTTTTTCCCTTTCTCTGAAGTCAATTTGTGTGCACGTAAAAGCCCTTGCATATTATGAAACYGCTACCGAACAAAATATTGCGTTAAGAAATGTCACTGTTGAGACCACTTTCTCCCTCTGCCCTCTTATTTAACTTATAGTCACATTTTTTTTCCCCCGGCCGTGTCCAATGTAGGCTTGTCTGCTGTCTTGAAAACAAGGTCTAGTCCGTGGGCTGTGCTGAGGTAGCGAATGGTGGCAGTGACAGTGTGAGGGCAGGAGGGGTGAGGTGCTGCCTCCTCCCGCCTGAGCAGCCCGTGGGATCATTTGCTCCTTTTGCTTGTTTGACAAATGCTCTTGCAGGATTCCTCAGATGAAGCTGCTATGGTCACAGTCACCTCATGCAGCTGTTTAGTAGCTGCCAGGTAGTTTTCAGGTAATTTTAGACAGTCCTTAATCAAGGGATGATTTGTCCCCTTTTACAGTTCCACAGGAAGCTGTTCCTCTCTTCTCTTATAATCCTAGGAGCAGGTAGTTATCATATGTGAAGTATAAAGGAATTGAATGAGGGGTTTTAAAAGCCCATTATTACACAKCCTTGTATTCCTGCCTCTATTGGAAAGAGAAATCCAAAAATACTTTCTGGTCATTATTCTTGGGTGTTTCATACYGTGTTCTTGCTTTTCTGTACAAGGAGAAAGTTTAGCTGGTCAGTTTTTACTACATTAAGATGAGAAAGTAGATGCTAGAGCAGGGTACAGAGATGTGGGGTGGCTGCTTAGCTTCTGTGCTTCATGTTAAATCTGCATAAAATAGGAAAGTGTAACATCGTTTTGCATGGCTTGTTGTCATGCTTAAAACAGCTTTAATGTTTCAGATAAAATTGCCTTTGAAGCGATGTATTTAAGTATACACTTTAATAATGAGACTGTCTGAAAGGCATTTTAAATGAAAGGTTTTCTTAAAGCTGATTTAGGGAAAAGATTTGATTAGTAATATCAACTCCTCACAGTTTTATAAACTGCTTAGAAGGTGCATTTAGTTTTGCATCCAACCCCTGTTAGACATTACCGGAGTGTACTGCACTATGTAGATATATTTCTGGAAAAAAAAATAAAGTTTTTTCCAATACTTTGCCTTTTTTTTTCCTCTTTAAATAAAAAAAAGGTTATTTTGGATCTAACAGAATTTAACAATTTGTTACCAGAAAGGAAAAAAAAATATTCAGCCTTTGCTACAAGTCCATTGTTATTTGTATGGGGAGGACATTTGCTGCCAATAAACCTTTGCAAGTCTGCTGCACTTCCCAGGTGGGATTTTTGCAACGCCTCACAAATACAAAGCGGGTTTCGTCATGGCAGCATATTTTCTCATTCCAGAAAATGGTAAACTGTGAAGCAGAGGCTGTGATTTGGAAAAGGTCTTATTTTTATTATTCATGCTGATTTTAACATGAATGATTTCTTTGAAAGCAGTTGAACTTCTGAAGCAGTAACAAGATTTGATTCAGCTCAAGCATGTATTTATATGCAGCATTTGTGCTAATACTTTAGCATTTAAAATAGCGAGGGAAAATTATATGGTTTTTTAAGTATTATCTATCTGTTCTTCTAACACAGAAATTTGAAGGTCTCTCAAGTCAGAATCTTTGATCAGGAGCTAAGAAATCCTTTTCACTTCTGTTGTTGACAGTAAAATCGCTAGCCTGCATGTTGTGTTTTTTTTTTTCTTTTCTTCCCGCTCTTTGGTTGGGGGAGTTGAGCTGAAGGCGTATCCTTAAAACAAGCTTTATTGAACTGATGACCTACCGGATGAAGGAGGTGGATGCCTGCAGCTGGCTGTGACGGCACAAACCAATTCCAAATGGTTAGGATGGTAATGGCAGCAGCCCACTTACCGTGGTAATGGTGCTGTTYGGCAGCTGCAGTTGCTCCAGCAACTTCAATCCTCGCTACCGGAGCAGTTCGGGGATTGTTTTTGAGGTTATCTAATGGGTTGATCAATACAAGGCATGACACTGTGTTTTTCTGTTCTTGTTTACAGAAACTGGATGTGTTCTTCTCTCTGAGATGCTGTAATTGGTTGTTGTACTGAGGTTTTTGAGAATGCCMGACAGTCTGCGGCCTTAATGCTGGCAAAACACCAAATGATTTCTTGGTGTGCACCTGCTAGGGAAATAATGATCTTACAAGTGACTTTTTTAAAAAGTAGCATAGTGGTGTTGTAAACTGTCCTTCTAGAAACTTCTAAAGTAAAAATASCAATAGATTCAAGCCGTACGTTAGGCTTTGGAGGTCTCTTCTGCTGTTCTGCTCTCTGCTGAACATACCCAGGCCCAAGTGCCCTATTCATAGCTTGAGACATGAAGGGAGATCTAGTGGTATTATGAAACTGGAAGCCAGGAAAAGTCGCGGCTCAGGGAAGTAGATCTTCTCAGAAAAGCATTAAAATACATACTCCAGCTGCGAGTGCATCCAAAGGTTAAGATGAACTTCAGTGAGATTCCGAATCAGGAAGGGCTCTGAGGAACTGTTTCAAGTACATTCAGTGCCTCACAGAAGATATWATTTATACCGAGTTAATAGGAATAGAAGTTAGTCTTTGTAGCAAACATGCCACAAAGACTCGATGGTGCCAGATACACCTGGCAGAAAGAGTTAAGCCTGGCAAAGACGGAGAGAAGCCAGGTCAGGCCCGGAGCTGAAACACTTGTGTGAAGTGGGGCTTATAGCCTGCTCTGGGATCCAGCACATGAACTTTCAGGTGGAGTGTCTTGAAACCTAATGCAGAGAAGGGCCCTCAGCTCTCACTTTGTTTGGAGAAGGTTTCACTCTGCAGAAAAATCACTGAGGAGCCAGGGCAGCAGCAGTTAAGATGCATGTGTCCATGATCACTTTTCTTTCCTTCAGTAAAGCAAAGATGAAATAAGATATATCCTGAGGTCATTACTATTTAATTTGCTAACTTGGCATCATTTTATTTTCACTATTAACTTTATAATTCTTTAGAGGAATGTGATGTGCTCTTTTTTCAACACAGCTTCTCTAATGAATTTTCCAACTAATTAATTGAAATTTAAACATTTTGTGCATCAAAAATGTACAATCATCCTGGCAGTGGATTTGCAGAAATAGAAGTAAAATGTGGCTCACAGAAAGACTGAGGTTTCAGCAGACCTAAGGGAAAATGCCTTTTGGTTCATATGGCTGTGTATCTGAAACCTTGGTGAATTAAACAGCAGTGCTAAATGGTGGATTAAGTGATTTTGCCTATTGATTCTCCCTATTCTGTGAGCACTAGTGTAGAACATGCTCTAAAATCAGATACGAGTTAGATAAGTGCTTGAAAATTGCACAGAATAGGATTTTTCATTAAATATGTTATAGGTACCTATTAAGATTGCCATATGTATTGAGAAGTGTTAAGATATACCCTATTCTGAAATAAAAACTGTTATGCTTTTGATTTTTAAAGAGCTTTTGCAATATTTTTGCAGTGCTCTGGCAGCAAAAATGGCGTTTTTACCTTGTTAATGTACCTCTAAGATTCAAAATCAGAGCAGAACTGATACCATCCCTCTTAGAAAGAATCAAAAGTATTTATAGAATGTTAAAAAAAAAAAAAGAAAAAAAAAAAAAAGTAGCTGGACTATTGCCTAAGCTACTTGGTGATTTAAAAACATCAGAGCATCAAAACATAGATCACGTATTTTGATATAAGACCTGAGGGATTTTTTTCCCTCTTAAACCCTGAAGATTTTGTGGTTTTGTTTCCTTCCTTAGGCTGTGTATTTGTTTATCTCCTTAAACTTTGATTATCTTTTTCCGTTGTAGTCACCAGACACAAACAACCTGTTGGGATCATCCTAAAATGATTGAACTCTTCCAGTCCTTAGGTGAGTGCATTTCTTAACATAAACTGTTATGATAGGTATAGTATTTGCTCTGTGAGTTTTCTAAAACCTGCATTTGTCTGCAAACCATGTCTGAATTGCCATGAACTGCACATACCAAAGCATTTCTCACATTGTGATCAGACACACTTTGCCAGAAACATGCTGCCTTGATCATGTAGTGTGTATTCCCTTTGAGTAATTTTAAATCTGAATAATATGCCATGACTCTTCACTTTAATGCTCTATCTTGTTTATTTCTTTTAAATCCACACGGGATTGTCCAAGGATGTGGGCTCTGTGCAGGCAGGATGCACAGCCTGCAGGGAACTAAGTCTGGTAATATATCAGAGCAGCTACACTATCAATAAAGGCTGGATCATATTAGGGAACAGATCGTTCAACATGCCCTGCTAACATCTGCATTTACTGTGAAACCTCCCTCTCTAGGGAGTGGAAGGATAAAATGCTATTAACCGAAGAAAAATATTCCTATACCTATCAGTTCCTAAAATAGATTGTTTATAGCTTGTCCTTTCTGTCCTTTCGCCCAACTGTCCTTGTCAAAGCGTCGTTAACAAAGTCAAAGTTAATTTTTTTTTTCTCAGCTACTGTGACCTTCATTGGCCCTGTCTCAGACATGTGTCTGATGGATTTGTAAACTCACCAAGAAATGTACTTTATTCTAACACTTGTCAGGAAACTAGCTCTCCCCGCTCCATAATACGTACGTGCACTACGTGCGCCAGGACAGCAGCGTGAGCGTCTCTGTTGTGGCAGCCACCGGAGCCCTGGCCTCTCAATGCCAGAGAGGTGGATTTTTTAGAATGAGTCTCAACTTCCCAGTTGTCTTAATTTCTTCAAAAATGTTGTGTCCTGTCTCTTCTCCTCTTTGCAGTGAAATAATATCAGATGCTTTCCAATGTGTAGGAGCGTGAAAATGTGTATGTAGAATAAACGTACGGACACTCTTTCAGGCTGTTCACCTTTCTGTTCTGTGGTTTCAGCTGACTTGAACAACGTTCGCTTCTCTGCCTACCGCACGGCCATCAAGATCCGAAGACTGCAGAAAGCTCTGTGCTGTGAGTTTGCTCATCGAGACAACGGAGCATTTCTGTGCTGGACTTAGGGAAGGGAGGGTGGGTCGGCGTAAGCCTAAGGACGTTAATGTTGAGCAAGGGTCTCTCATTGACAGATTATCAGTGGGAGGAGTAAGTTGTACAGAGCGGGGGTGTCCGCTCGTTCAGCCCCGCTCTGGCAGCAGGACTGCCTGGCCTGGGGCTGCCCGAGGGCCTGTCGGCTTCAGCGCTCTGGGAGGGTACACAGGCGAAGAAAGAAAAAAACTAAACCAAAAACAAACAAAAGTTAGTGGTAGCTCTGTCACTTTCATAGAATCATAGAATCATAGAATGCCGAAGGTTGGAAGGGACCTCAGAGGTCATCGAGTCCAACCCCCCTGCTCACGCAGGGTCACCTAGAGCACGTGGCACAGGGCTGCATCCAAGCGGGTTTTAAAGATCTCCAAAGAAGGAGACTCCACAACCTCTCTGGGCAGCCTGTTCCAGGGCTCTGTCACCCTCACAGTGAAGAAATGCTTCCTTAAGTTCCTGCGGAACTTTTTGTCCATAGTTTGTGCAGAAGCCTAACCTTAGCTGCGTCTTTGGCACCTAGCTCACTAGAAGTCATCTTTAGGCTTGGTATTTTAGATTTTTGAGCTTCATCAAGAGAAAGTTGAAAACCATCTTGTCAATGTTGTCAATCTGCATGCAGCGCATCCTCATTTCCCTCTCTTCTCTTCCTGCAGTGTGAATCATTTTTAAATTACACGAAAGTGTGTTTGGAGGAGTACAGTCTTACTTCATTGAAAAAAAGGGGTTAATTCAGGTCGCACATTATGGTTTTCTCACTAATGCATATGTGCTCACTTAGCAGTCTTCACAGGGGGCTACGTTTCCTTACAGCCTTGGAACAGCAGCTTAATCTCGGCACCAGCTTCTTGGCTGGGCTTCAGTAGTGCATTACAGCGAATGGAGCTGTGCTGGGRACGCCAGCCAGCTGCTCCAGGGAGCTGAGCACATCTCTGCAGCAGCACACAAGGCTCCGGGAGTACCTGTCACCGGTGCTCCTGACCTGTGCAGGCTCCTCGCAGAAATTCCAGTCAAGCTGGAGGCCTTCACATCTCAGTCTTATGTTTTGTGAAAAAGCAGAGCCTGTAATTTGTGTTCTTGCAATGGGTGAAAAAATGGATCTTTGCTGTAGCATGTAAGCCTAAAGCTTGTCTGTGGAAGAGTTAAAACTGTGGTCCCACCCGGGTTGGCTTCCCAACAGAAACACAGAGCGTTAGGGACTTTCAACATTCAGTTGTACCTATCAGCAAGTATCTAAAAAGAGAAAAGAATAAAAAACAAACAAAAAAAAAAGCAGAAAACAAAGGAAAATTCTCCTTGTGCATGCAGCTCTCCAGGGAAGAGTGAAAACCAACTGCCTGCTAAYGATGCTAATGGTGCTGCTGATTGCATTCCTGACAGGCATGCAGATGCTCTGGCGACCTGCACTGAACAAACTTGGCTTTCGTTCCCTCTGAGAAGCTTTCAGAAGGAGCACACTTCCTGTCTTGCCTTATCTGCAAAATATACCARTTTTTATAAACATTCCCATATTCACATGTTCCTAACTCCTCCCCTATGTGRGTATTGTCTCTGGTTTATAGGGGACGAGGTTAGGAATAGGAGGCAGAGGAGCAGCAGGGAAGAGACAGAGGGAAGACTGTCGTTTTAAAGAGCCTCCCCAGTTCCCTCCTGCTTTGCTGTTCGTGAAGCTGTTCGCTCCTGGCCTCATCCCTGTGCTCACTCGGCCTCGTGCCCTTGCTCGTCTCGCCGCCGCGCGCTGCTCTGCCCTGCTCTGCTTGCACTAGGCCGCTCACTCGCTCTCAGCCTCTCCAACTTGCTAGCGCTTTCTCAGCCTCCCGCGCTCTCAGTGGGGCCCTCTTGGCCTCTCGCTCCTGTGCTTGCTCTCAGCTTCCCCCTCTCGGTCCGCTCTCAGCCCGTGGCTCGCCTGGCATCTTCTGCTCGCTCTTGCCCTCGCTTTCTTGCTCTCCCGCACGGTCTCCTGCCTGCTCTGGCACTCCTCGGCCTCACTGGCTCGCRTTGCTGGCTCTCGCTTGCTCTCCGCATCGCTCTCGCTTTCTGCTGCTCTCTTCTTGTCTGCCCCTCTGTCTCTTGTCCCCTGTCTCTGTCTCAGGAGGAAGGCTGAGGACTTGCTGTCCTTCCTCCCAGCAGCCAAAACCCCTTTGTCTCTAATACGTGTGCATAGTTTATCAAGAGTTGGTGTAATCTGCAAGAGCACAACAGTGTGGCTTTTAATGAAAGACAGAATCACAGAGCTAGATTTTATGAGAATTGTCTTTGAGCATGAACTCTCTCTACTCCAGCTCAACTTTAAGACAGTCTTAAAAAAAAAAAAATATYGATACTATTCGTAGTGTCATTGTTTGCTTAGTGGATGGTTATAGACAGAACAGCTGAAGTTCTCTGTGAATGCAGGGATTCTCAGCCTCGTTCTGTTCCCCTGAGTGGGGGCTGAAGTAGCCACAGTATCTGCTAACACTCCTTCCTGAGAAAGGGCAGAATGATTAAGCATGACTGAGAATTCTTTCTGTTGACTCTTTCTTTTCTTGTTTTTAGCTGTTTATATTAATGTAGGGACAGAGTTGTTTTCTGTGCTCATCCTTCATTCTCTGGTCAGAGTTACTTTAGGCTTCCATTGCATTTGCCATAATTTTAACCACAGATGTTCTTTAAAGGCATTTGGATGCCTTATGTACTAAGGCAAAGAGGGTGTCAAAACAAATCACTAGAAAATGAGGTCATTGTAAATTGTAAAATGTGACAAATTGCTGTCACAGCTGCAGCGTGTACAGAAGCGAAAGGGCCGTTTTGGCACAGGCTGCAAGGGCAAAGCTGAAGCAGGGGGCACAGTCCCACTTGTGCCTGATAGGTTTTGACTTTGCAGTGAGGCCTGGTGACACAGTACCAGTGCTGTGTATAAGCAGATTTGGGGAATGCATCATTTCAGAACTGTGCTCTGGAAAACTTCACAGGTGCAAAACTCTCTTCTAAGTCTTTGCTGTCAGTGTCGAAAAAATCAAGGTTTCCAAGTTCTTCCCCTCTCATTAGAAACAAGCGGGTAGAGTCATGTTTCATAGTTCTCATTCCTTCCTGAAGGTAGATTCTTGCACAGAGTGATACTTGTATGTAAATACGTCTCTTTATTTTGTAGAAGTCTGCAGAAGTATGCGCTTTGGAAAGAACAACTTCTTGAGTAGCTTTTCAGTCTCATGTTSTTGAACACACAGGCTGAGATCGCTTCCCTGTTGTAGCCCGAGAGAGGGGCCAGAGAGAATTCCCTGTGTTGCAGTTGTACAGAGCAGTCACGGAGCACTGGGCTCTGAGTACAGTTTTATTCTTTTGCAGCAAACCTGAGCTCCTTTTCAGCAAATGATTTTGCCCCAGATACTGCAGTGTAGGACTGGAAGGCAGAAGGACAACCAGAATGCCGCGTATATTCAGCATCCTGTCACTGAACTTCTTTAAGTGATGTAAAGTGTGAGAATGCTGATGGGAATGCCAACCGCGGCAGGCCAAGGAGGGCACAGGGAGGCAGCCTGGACTGAAGGGAGCAGCTCTGGAGGCTTCCATCCATCAGCGGGGCTCTTGCAAGCGCTGCTCTCACTCACAAGGACTTTTCCATGCTGAAGCTTCGCAGCAAGGTCTGCCTAGTTCCTGTGGGGTTTGCAGCAGCCTCAAATTTGCCATTGGCAGCTGCAAGTCGTTACTTGCTCCTGAGTCATTCGCATACACCTGCTCGAACCATGCTGAGTGACGTGGTTGCTGTTTATAACTTTCYTTTGGGAAAGTCTCCTTGCTCCAGAAAGGAGAGACGTGACCACAATGTCCGTTCATTTGGGTAACTAGAGACTCATCCAGCATATTTTAAGCAGATGCAGATTGACACTACAAAACTACTTTAAGAGCTGTGTGCAATAGGTTTTGAGCCAGCATGGGCATTTTTGAGCCAGCCTCAGGTTAGCTTTCCCTTTCTGCATAAAAGCAGTGTAGTTAAAACATTCAGGAATTAAAGTGTAGTGAGAACATCATRCCACTGGACCGAGCAGGGAGCTCTGCTAGTGGGCAGCCTCTACCAGGATAACCATCCTTATCCAAATTCCACTCAGCTCAGCCAGGTGAGCACTGAAGTAAGGAAGGACAGAAATAGCTTCCTCAGGCTGTTCTCCATGAGCAGTGTCATCCAAAAGTATCCAGTTTGCTTAATTTCACATTAGTGCAGTCGCAGAGTTTCCTTTTATAGAGAAAGATACTGTGAGTATATTTCCCTCCTGCCTCTTAATTCCTTTGGCATCATCTGAGTGTGAATGTGAGACCTTAATAGTGCAGGTGGAGCCATGAAGTTTGCTGCTCAGTCTGCTTGCGTGGCGGTTTGCAGGGCAAGGGTGGCTCTGCTAAGCTAAGCCAAAAGGCTGCAACAGTTTGGCACTCCAAAGCAATGGAAAGTTGTACTGGCTTTAAAAAGAAAGTGATATGAATCTTCCTAAAGGAAGCCGCTTTTAGAAGTTTAAGTGTATTTAAAAAAAAAAGGGAAAAAAAAAAAGAGAAAGCTAGTTACAGAGATTTTCCCTTTAAAGTGTCTTGTTCTTCCTTCCGTTCTGAATGTCGTGCTTATGCCTGTTTGATAGCATGTTAGAGCTTTGCACCTGGCTCCTGAAATAAAATCAGCTGCATTGCGTTGTGCATGTTTTACAATTTAAATATGCTTGTGAGCCATTTCTGGTATGTTTTCTTACTAGTTCAGGCCAGAGAATCACAGAGTGGTTGAGGTTGGAAGGGACCTTTAGAGATCATCTGGTCCAACCCCCCTGCTCAAGGAGGGACACCCCGAGCACATTGTCCAGGCCCGTGTCCGGGATGACTTTTGAGTATCTCAAAGGATGGAGACTCCACAAGCCCTCTGGACAGTCTGTGCTATTCCTTAGGAAGAGATGGAATTGACTGTGTTTGAGTGTGTGTCCACTGCCTCTTGTCATCTCCCTGGGCACCGCTGAAAAGACCCTGGCCCATCTTCTTGATGCCCTCCCTTCAGGGCATTAATTCATTGGCATTAATAACGCCTCCCCTCCACCCCTCTCCCCTCCAGACTTCTCTTCCTCATACAGATCATCATCCCAGCTCCCTTGGGCTTCCCTCCTAACATGGACACTCCATGTGGACATCACCTTGTTTGGGAGACACATGTTTAGCCTTCATTTCCACCCCAGTAGATGGGACAGCACTTCGAAGAAAAAGCCGATAAAACAAAACAACCACAAAACCTCCTGCAGGTCTCATGTTAGAATCAAATGGACAGTGTCAGTGAGGGAGAAAAAAATAGGAATGTGAGGGACTGGATTTCATTTTACAGGGATGTTGAGAATGGTAAACTGGGGAAATGGATTTGGGAATGTAACCTGCTCTTGGTCTATAACCTTACGTGAGTGTTGAGTGCTTGCCGAGTGCTGGACAGAATTGGCCATGGTGGTTGGTCTCGTCTGGCTGCTGCTTTTTTTTTTCTCCTTGAACTTATTTTTCAGTTCRAGCTGGATTTACCTGATTTGCACAGGCTGCCCTTCTGGGGTCCTTATTTAACATTATTGGAGCAGAGCAATTTACAACACATCAGAGATTGTCATGTTTCATTTCCTTTGAGAAATGACATTTATAGAGCAAATGCATTACTGCCTACTCAGAAAGAGCTTTGCATGAGCTGAGAATGTATTTCAACCTCATATCATATATACTGTAGCAAACATAGTGATATATTGCACCTTTTTTTAAATTTTTTTCCATTTTTTTAATGTCAAAAATAGTGCTAGGGCTTATATCAACTTTTTTATTAGGCCTTCCTTTGCATCAAAATTAGTTTCATTTTAATTTTGTTTTGCAGAAGAAGTAGAAGAGCTCATCAACMACTTCTAATTTTCACTATCCAGTAACCATATTTGCAAAGTTACAGTCACATGTGATTATGGTTTGGGGGACCATTGACGCTCATCAGAAGTCCGTGACATCAGAAACTGCTCATACAAATACATGGGAAGGCTTGCATCTTGAGCCTGATAAAGAAAATCAAAATATTTTGCATGAAAGCATAGCCTTTAGTATTCTGGAAAAAGTTTCCTAAACGTTTTTTTCTTCACCCTGTACCTCTCCACAGTTTCTTTTAAGCCTTCATTTAGCAACTGTTATTCGGTTAATTGGGGCTTAGTATCTCCCTCCTGCGTTTTAGATAATGTTGTTACCCAAAAGTTTGCTCTGCTTTACATGTGATGAAAAATGATAGTCATTGGATGTGATCCTGCTTTATGGTAGACGCAGAGAAGTCTCTAAATGGAGTGGACTCACAGTGTGTACATCTGAGGTGACAATTCTCTAATTATGCAGGCATCTTCAGCAGCTTTTTATGTTGTGAGCTCTGCAGTGTCACTGTGTTTTTCTTGCTTATTCATTTCTTAAACATATAGAGTCAAAATGCTGTTAACTCCTTGTAAGAGAGAGCATTTTTACCATATAGTGTTACCAAAGGGAAACTACCTAGTTGTTGGCTAAAAATCTGTCTTTAGTGTTTGYTAGGTGAGAAGTCAGGGAACAGGTATGCCATGCTCAAGCACTTGTGTTCTTTCTTTTTTCTTTTGGTTAGTGGACCTGTTGGACCTGAACACAACGAGTGAAATATTCAAACAGCACAAGCTGAGTCAAAACGACCAGCTCATTGGTGTCCAGGATGTGATCAGCTGCCTCACTACCATCTACAGTGGACTTGAAGAAAAACACAAAGAGCTGGTGAACGTTCCCCTCTGTGTAGACATGTGTCTTAACTGGCTGCTCAATGTGTATGATAGGTAAGTAATGCAAATGTGAAAAGTGCCAGACTTGTAGGACCACATGTGGTGTATTTTTTCCTCAGTTACTTTCTAGGAACTGTTCCTTGTGATAGAATTTCTTCAGTAGCATTTGATGGAACTTTTTTTTTCGTAAATAAAAAAATCATAAATTTAAGCCATAAATATATAATAAAAAACAAATCTCTTGATAATTTTGACTYGGTGAAGAAAGTGCACTTACTTGAAATGAGCTGTTTCTTATGCTGTCCTGCTCAACTATACTGCAGTGCTAAATGGTATGTAGGATTTACCCAGCCACTACAGAAAATTCCCCCCGAGTTTCCCCCCCAGAGTTTTAGGAAATGTATAGGTCTCTAGAGAATGCAGTATGTTTGCTYGGTGTTTGCTGCTCAAGTTCCTTTCTGAGTGTAAATGTCCCTCACTGCCTAGAATGTTTTCCAGTCGTACGAGATCCTTTCCTGCCACAAACAGGGAGAGCTCTGTGATTTATTTTCCCTGTAGTTGCTTATATGCTGTAATCCTGGCYAAAGTCCCTGTGTGGAATCCTCCCTGTGATGGTTGCTTAGTTCTCAGGCCTGAATCTCCTGTGATTTTGGAGCCTGAGCAGTGCCCTGGCCCTGCTTGCTCCAGTGCCTGCAGCTCCCACTTTGTCCCACTTCTCAGCTGCAGGATCCACCGGCATCCAGTGGATGCAGGATCCTGGGAGCAGGGACTTGTGGCTTCAATCAAGTAAGCATCCTCTGGCTCAAGAGCACCAGATTTCAAAGAATATGAACAATTTCACGCCTTGCACTTTAGACGAGTCCTTCCCTTTGCTGCATGTCGGGCCCTGTCCTCTATGCTCCCCTGCCATGCTATGTCAGCCAACATGGACCTGCAGCCAGTGCATCTTCCCCTGCTTGTGTTTTTGAGTCTTGAGTTTATCACTCATTTTTTCATAGTTAATTGTATTTACTATTCTGATTCCCCTTCCTGGATGACGTTTTTCCTAATTTGGAAAAAGGCCTTGTTTTCATGAGCTCCTTCAATCCCTGAAATCTGTCTACCTTCTGTAACTACCTCCGTATTTCAATCGTTTCARGTTAGCTACACTCAGACTGTTCTGWAGTTGCTTGAAGACATGGTAGTGCTATAGGTTAGATGGTTGCTTTGCTCTGTCAAATATATGYTCAGAGATATACACAAAATCCTGTTATATCTTCTAAGCTGCATGCTTGATGTCCAAAATATTTTCCTTCTTTTCAATTAGGAGATGATAAGAGTTACCAGGGAGGTTCTTATAGTCACCTTTGCAAAAGACAACTGTTACCTCTTGAACTGTGCCTCATTTGGTCACTGTGTGCACTCGGTCAGTGCCAAATTCTAACACAGACATGTTTTTGAAGAGTTACAGGCCTGAGCTTCCTAGGGATTTTGTTTTGATTTGTGTTTTTTATATTGAGGGTGGAAAGGGGAGGAGAGAAGGGAGCACCCGTGACCATTTATCATCTACATGGTGACTTCTTGCTGTGCTTTGCTATTCCAGTATATGTATTTAGTACAGGGACATTTCTGTTAGTTGGACTCCTTACTATTGGTGTAAAATTGGAGATTGCCTGRCACTTCTTTCAGCAAGTGTTTTTATTTTCCCGAGCTCTGTATTGTGGATGATTAAACAGCRAATCCTCTGGTAAACCAAGTGTTTTGTTTGCCCTGGATGTGTTGGATAACAACAGAATGAAATAGAATAAGTGACTTCATAGTGTCAGAGAATTTTAGTGGCTGTTATTTTTGGGGGGGTTATTTTGGTTTCATTTCCAAATTGATCGTTCATCCGTATTTTTCCTTTGGCTTACCCTTGTTTCCCAATGTCACGTAGAAGCCAGTGGTTTAGCTGGCCGTATTTCACATGCAGGCAGTGAGTGATCAGCCTTGCTCCCATTCAGCCACCTTCCCTGTTGTYGCTCTTCCCTATTGGTTGCTGTGTTGAAGGTGCTGCAAGAGAGAACTCCTCGAGCTCATGAAAGACTTTAATCTCCTTTCAAACTTGGAGAAATGAAAGACCAAGAGCTTTTTTTGGCAATAAAATTAGTTTTTCCACTATGTTTCCTTTCTTCTCTTTCAAATCAAAAAAAAAAAAAAGAAAAAAAGCAGAAAGAACAGGCACCAAGTTTAAACTGCCCCTTTTTTTTAATTGGCCTTCAGAAATGAACTAATTTGTCTCTTGGCATTTCCATTGTTTATTGCATTGCTGTTATACATATACAGTGTTGCAGATTATAAAATTTCCTGCAAAAAGCAYCTGTTCGTTGCGTGCTGTTAACCTGAGATCTAATTAGTAACTCACAGATTGATGGCAAAGCAGGAGGCTCCTCAGACTTACCTACAGATGTCTCTGGCACTAAAAAGAACCAATTTATTTTTAGAAATACTAGACAACAACAGGGTCTGTTGGGCTCTTGTATTTTCTGACACATCAGGAATGATTCATTCTTCAGGCTGAATAGAGGAGAGAAACAGATTAAATTTACTGAGTGACTTTTACTTTCTCAAGGACTTAAAGGTTGTCCCAGGCAGAAATGTCTACCCCGTTAATAGTTTTCAAGCTTATAGTTAGTTTATTTTTTCTCCCCAAAGGATTATTTTTAATCCAGTTAATACAATTAATGGAGTTTAGTAAAAACAGTAAGAACTGTAAGAGAAAAAGCTTGCTGTATTAAATCATTTGGCCAGGCCTGCCACTGAATCATCCAAAACTGATTGCCAGCTGCTGTTGCCATGGACTATATTGCAAATTTTCCAAACTTCCAAAAGTCATTTRTTTTAAAATGGCATTAATAGTTCTCAGGACTAGCAGTAAAAC
Organism: Nothoprocta perdicaria; assembly: GCF_003342845.1. Classification (NCBI taxonomy): domain Eukaryota; kingdom Metazoa; phylum Chordata; class Aves; order Tinamiformes; family Tinamidae; genus Nothoprocta; species Nothoprocta perdicaria. The sequence goes on from NW_020455621.1 coordinate 4,425,728, forward strand.
CAGTAAAACGTAACAACCCTTGAAATCAGTTGTTTAACATATTTTAAAATCTGCCATATATAATATAGAGCACGTGCACTAATTGTGGATGATGAGTCATTATTTTTGTTGGAATTATCCAATAATTATAATTGGAATTATAATTGGCATTGGAATTAGAATTATTATAATTGGAATTATCCAATAATTATCCATTAAAAAAGCTACTTTTTTTTGCTTATTTATTTGTTTATAATCTTTTGCAGTGTGTATCTAGTTCCTTGTATTCTCCTACGAGAATTTAAATTTTTTAGTTTTCTTGCTTTTTGATGTTAGGATACTCTGTGGTAGTGCATTCTTTGGAAGCTGGTTGCACTGTCCCTGCGCTTTCCTTGCCGCAGAGGTCTGGGACATGTTGGATATCTATGGGACGCCACGTACGTTGACCTTTCCCACAGGAGTAAAGCTCTTCTTGGGGATCCTGTTCTTGGGGATCATCTTTGAGCCCAGTTCCCTTCTGAAGGATCACAGCCTCGTTAGGTAGTCTGGCAAGCTGTGTTGAATATCCCAGTGCTGAGCTAATATCCCATCGCTCACCAGCTTGTTAYATTCTGCAAATCCACGCTCACAGAAACTTAGAAAGGAGAGGATGGGAGACCTGCTCACTCAGCCTTTCTTTCCTGCCTGGGTTCTTATGGCAGCTGATGGAAGACTTGGAATTTTCTACACGCGCTGCAGTCACATTCCCTGCATTGCTGGGAGCTTGTTTCGAGGGGTTTCCTCCGCACTTGGTACTGTTCATCTGTTTCATTGCCAGTCGTCCTTCTTGTTTATTCTTATCTGAAGTCTCTGGGACTTAATCTTAGCCTCTCTGTGGCAGCTTTTGTTACTTGGATGCCTCCTATGTGCTGCTGTGCCCATCATCTCTTGCCCCTCTGGAGGTCACCTTGCTCACATACTTGTATAAAACATTTATATATTATACTTGCATATCAGGATTGGTAACAATATATATCCTGATACATATTTACATAATATATCCTAATATATAATTGTACTCTTACTAGTATAGCTGTAATTTATAGATGTCACAGGCCTCTGTTTTGACTATGTTTGACTGTGTTTGACAGTCAAATAAGTTTTGTTCCCTTTCAGTGCTGTTGAAAAGCAGCAAGAAATTCTGTGTGAGAGTGTAAATTGGAGAATGGAATAAAGTTTGTATAGGAGGGTTGCACGACGGAGGGTTTTTAGAAAGTTTACTAAATTCATTTTTCTGGGAAGATGTATCTTCAGATAATTTTAACTTTGCATTAATGTCTTAGGTTTTTGAGCAGAAACAGAAAAGTTAGTTTTAGGATATAACAAGCTCTTCTGCACCTGAGACATCACTGTGGCTGATCAGGGCTAAGGCAAGTTGTGTGATTTCCAAGAGCTCCTCGCAGCCCTTGTTTTAGTGAGGTTGGGATTATAGRTGTTTCATTTGTTTGGGGCTCAGTTGCTATAGGATCAGAAGGGGAACTCCTGAGACGTGGTGACAATATATCCTGTTCCAGATCTTAGCCAGGCCTGTTGTCTATTAGCTGTGTGCTAGAAAAACTTTGTTCCTGCATTGTTTAGTTCCAGTATCTCCTATAACAAGAYACAAGGTAAAAGATCTCCTCATCTTTTATGATCTCCTGATGCTATGGCCATCTCTTGCTCACCGGCTTTTTCTCGGTCAAGTAAGTAGGAAGCAGTGGCAGCGATCAGTTAGTGTATAAAGCAGTTCTCTATTTCCCTGCATTTGGGAGTCCCTGCTTTTGGGTTCCCTCTGTCTGATGCAGCTGAATAGTTGCTGCCCGCTTAGATGGGGGAGTCCAGACCATTCAGCCAAACTGAATGTGCTCAACTCCCACCCCAGCTTCTCTCCCGTGCAGCTTGGTACAACCCCACGCCTTGTCCGTGCCCTCTCCCTTGATCAAAGGTCCTAGATTAATGATCCCCTCTAAGCTGGTCCTCTCTGTGGTATGTGCCCTTCAGCCTGGTCTCCTGCCTCTTATGCCTGGAAATGACATGCACTTTAACATTATTCTTCTTAATGAGGACTGGTGTGRTACCTGGCCATACAGGCTGACACCTACACAAACAGCAGGAACACCTAGAAAATCATCTAGAGAATCATGATGATTTTTTATTCCTCCTTTTACTTCTCTTTGCCCTCCTCCTCCTCCCGCCCATCTCAAAATCCTTTAGTTTGGCAAAGGAGAAGAAAGGCAGCGGTAAATCRTGGGAGAAAAAGGGAGGATTGGAAATGCATCTGCACTGTAGAGGACATGAAGAGTGTTTCTGTCAAGCAGCTATAGTTGTCTTGCCATTTTTTTTCCTTGCAAATAGGTCAGAGGCCAATAATGTTGCATTTTTATATTGTCGCTCCCGGTATCATTAACCAGCAACTTTGCTCTAAACTAATTAATGTCTCCTCTTTATCAAGATAAGAGCAARTAGTATCTGAGCTGTTAAAATAGTCTTACGAGTTGACTTTGTGATGATAAGCATGCTTGTATTGCTGAGTAGTGTATCTTGATAGTGTGCTGGCACTTAATTCAAAGTACTTGGCCCTGCATTTGTATGAATTGAAGCTTTAATAAGTTACCTGGTCCTTGCCACTATAAGGACTTGATGTTGTGTGTTTGTACACACAGCACAGCTAGACAGTTGAGCTGCCGTTCAGAGGCACTTTCTATGATTCTGTAGACTGGAGTAACTTAAATTACTCAATTGGGAAATGCCAGTGCCACAAAATCTACCTGTAGTGGTGTTGYTTTTATAATGTACATGTTATTGCAGCCATAGCAGTTAGCTGTTTCCAAGAGAAGGCGAGGGAGAAACACTGCGCTTTAGACAAATGTCATATTKCAGACTGTTGAACTCTGGTTTATAATTTAATGAGGGAATGCTTTTTTGTGCTGAGGAAGTTTTTCACAATCACTGTAATGACCTGCTCAAATCAGGAGTTTGATGTCTTTACACACACGTCCTGACTTTTAGCTACAAGTCGTAAGTTTCACCTTTCCTAAGCAAATATTCTGAGTTAAATCAAACCCAAGTGGATGTTCTGCTTTGTTTTTCATTTGAATACAAAATTACAACCTAGACAACCCTGGGCAGGGAAGGATGGTAAGGGAACTTTATCAAGGTGAGAAAATGAACCATTTACGAGTCAGGATATGCCAGGATGATGTCATGTCTGTGATTGAAAGAGGCAATTTGAAACTAAGCTTGAATGTATAAAATAGTTGGCACTTTTATAACATTCTGGAAAATTGGCTCCTAGTTTTCAAACTAGGCAGTTAAACTAATGGACACTTTTGATTAATTTGGCAATAATTTCTCTGTACCTCTTTCCAGCTTGTGGAATAGAGAAGATAATACTGCCTAGTCTCACAAGATTAGGTGATGGTTGTGAAGACAAATGCATTAATATTTGTAAGCCACTTGACTAATTTACTGAGAACCTGGGAGTAAATTAATGATTTTGCATTCAACCACAGCATCTGTGGAGTAAATTTTTAGTAAATTGGAGTAATTTGTGGACAGCAGACCATGCACTGAGTGGGGAGGACAGAAAGGAATGCCTGATAACGACTCCAGCAGTGGTTAAAGGATCTATCACTGTGCATGACAAAAGGGAACTAATGGTTGGATGTTTTTAGTTCTAGTATTATTTTACTTGGCGGTGAAGAACCCCACTAACCTTTAAGTGCGGGAGTTTCTGTATGGTTATATAGAGTTTAACTACCAGTTTTTATGTTCTGTTTATCATGTCTAATCCCAAGGCAAGTTGCATGGTATTTTTCAGCCTTTGAGGGCAGAAATAATGAGATCATTTATGAATCTGTTTCTTGTGCTGAGCTTTTGAACTTTAAGATGATCCTTTTCCATGTATCCTGCTTTTATTGCTTTAGTGTCTGTTTAAATAATGCTTTCCTCGCAGGCTTAAAATCACATGCTTTGGAACCCACTTAGCTGTTTTCAAGTTTCTCTGATTTTTTTTTTTAATTATTTATTTTTTTTCTGTTTCATTTTGGGCAGCAGGAGCCTGAAGGCATGCTGCTTGGAAAGAACAGCTTCTGATTACTGCGTGTGCTTGGCAGTTTGCATCCTGCTGCACGTGCACACCGCATTTCAGACACAGAGGGAAGAAATAAAGTGAACAAAAAGGCTGAATTCCTGTGGTGTGAAAGTTCGGTTTATTTTGCAGTCCTTACTTCACACAGAGAAAGAGCCTTTCTTGCTGTTTACTCTTGTGTAGTTTTTTTGTGTAAATCAAATTATTAAGTCTTGCTGTGGGTTTTACAGGGCTAAATCTCAACCTTTTGGAGTAATACGAATTGTTTTGACATGTAAACATGTAGTAGGTGAGCTTTTTTTTTTAAAAAAAGAAAGCATTCTTAACATGATTTGCAGAGTTAATTTGTTTTGAGATTTGAAGTATAGTTGAAGTAGAATTCACCAGTGACTTTGCATTTAGGACAAATTTGAGTTCGAGTGTAATAAGGTTAAAATGTATTGAACGGTCTGCTYTTTGTCACTTCAGTGGCCGAACTGGAAAAATTCGAGTGCAGTCACTCAAGATTGGCCTGATGTCTCTTTCTAAGGGCCTCCTGGAAGAGAAGTACAGATGTAAGTAAGAAAATACTTTATAAAATGTTTATTTTATGTAGTTGCTACATGTAATATTAATGTACATCATAGTAAAATTCGTGGTAAACCTTTTATCATACTTATGTCAGGATGTATGTCCTGACTGGAAAATACTCATGTCAATTATGTCAGTTATATGTCATCCATGGCAAGGGAAAATGCTAACAGTATGATAATGTGATTAGGAGTGCTAATGTCAACTTATCCATACAGGCAATCTCCCTCTTTCTGTCTTACCCTTGTGGGGAAGTCTGTAAGATACTAGGCCTCGGTTTGACATGAGAATGAATCTTTCGTTTAAAAAAGAAACATTGAAGCCTCATTAAAGAGGCCTGTTCTAGAAAACATCTAAGGATGCGCTTAACCTCCGATGAATTTTATTCATTTACACGCATAAAATTGAATAAGGATGGGCCTGCAAACATAATTGTTGCCCAAGCTGTGGCTACCTCTCAGCTAGTAACTAGTCCAAAGCTGCTTTTTGGCTGCTGAGGCCGATGAGGTGGTCTGGCCATATCCATATTATTAAACTCTCATTAGTCTCCAGAGCAGGGTGGCCACTTGTGAACTCATTGCTGGGAATGAACCTGGGCCCTCACTCCCTCTCAGACTGTTCCTAGGTATTTTGGGAGCAGGAGGCAGCTGCCCTTGGCCCGAGCATGCTGTGCTCCCTTCTAGCAGCTGACGGATACGGGGGCAACGTGCCACTGGCCACCCCGGCGTCCTGGCACACTGTTTAGTTGATAGTGTAAGTATTAGAACTTAAAAATCGAACAAAAATCCTAAAAAAAAAGATAATGGATATGACAGAACATGTAGAACATGTTACATACCTTAGCAATCTGCTCTAATTCTGAAGTACTCAGATCTCACTGAGTATTCAAGAAATTCAAGTATTCGTCACTCAAGAAATAGTGCTCACTGTTCTTTGCTCTTTTCACCAGCAGTTCTTCACGTGCTATGGCAGGACTTCTGAATGTCACAGAAAAAAAGGGACATTTTTAACTACTCAATTTTAGTGTCACAAATGTTCTTGGAAAATAAATTTCAATCATATAAGTAGGCATTTGCACTGATAAAAAATTTAAATTTGTCTGTACGATTATTCATAGCAGATTTTAGTCCTGGTCGTGTATTCAGGGTACAAATGCTGTCTCACAGGTACAAATTTATTGAAGGACAAGAGAACTTTCATCTTTTCTCCCTTTTCCTCAGTTTTAGAGGTAGAAAAAAGCCACAGTACCATCACAGTGTAACATCTGGGAGTACATTTGCGTGTTTTGTGTTTTGCTCTTATCTTAAGCTCATTTTCGACGTGAAGCCCAGATGGAACAGCAATTGAAACAGAAAGCATTCATGAAATGTTTTATTTATTCTGTAGGTTTCGGGTCATATCATTTAATATCACTGAATAAATAAAAGGTATAGAATAAGAAGGACTACTTGAAAAATCTCTACTGTGAAAGAACCAGTTCATTTTGCTTTCCTTATGTATCAAAATTATTCCTTGGTACATGTTGCAAATCTTCAAACCATTTGGAAATAACACTGTGATCCTTGCAAATCTGTGCATCCTGTTTGTACAGCATGCATATGAACAAATGGTGACACATTTTCTCTTTTGTCTATTTCTAATTAAATCCGTATTCAGCGTAATTAGGGCGTCTTTATCCCTAAWTTCCTTGCAGCTGCTGGGATGCTTCAGGTCTAACAATGCCAGGTTTGTGGTTTGATGGCTCAGCAACCTCAGCAGAAGAGACAAAATGTGTGTGCAGGGGACATTTTTTCAACCATTTCGATGGAAACTGGACTTAACTTTTCCACACTTTGCATGCCAAATAACTGCATTTTTTGAGGTTGTTTGRCTGTGCTATAGTTCGAGTATTATAGTTTGTGTCCCACTGACTCTCATCCCTCAAGTACTAGTGTGGCTCTGTTCAGTTTTAGATTAAGTGATTTTAGTTTCTTTTCTGATTGTTTTATTTTCCCCCCTGAGGCTCAAGTCTGAATAAACCCAGCTTTTGCTTTCACAGTCATCCTTTCGATCGAGTCCCTTGATGCAGTTTACAGACTCACGGAGTGGTTGAGATTGGAAGGGACCCCTAGAGATCACCTAGTGCAACCAGCTTGTCCCAGCTCCAGCAGGGACACCCAGAGCACGGGGCACAGGGCGGCATCCAGGTGGGTTTGGAAGATCTCCAGAGAAGGAGACTCCACAGCCTCCCYGGGCAGCCTGTGCCAGGGCTCGGGCACCCTCCCAGTTCAACACTACATAAATGCAGGGCCACCCTGTGCCCCCGTACACAGACCGAGCCACATCCCGCGTGTGCCTGGGAGCGTCACCTCCGCTGGTGAGAGCGCCCAGGCTGTGGCTCCCGGCTCCGCTGGGGCGATGGGTGCAGGGCCACGAGCGCCCATCACAGCCCGGGCGAGCTGGGAAATATAGCCAGGGTTTAGACATGCCAAAATTGCATTCGTAGGTCTGTGAATACTGCTGTCAGTGGGATTTTTTTCCCTCGCCACAAAGTGCTGAAGATGCTGCAGCATCTTCAGGCAACAGTGGAGCCGAAAAAAAAGGTGAGAAATTAGTTTGGTCAGCTGGGCTTTTATTTTATGAAAATCCTTTCCTCTGCCTTGGTCGCCATTGCGAAGGAAGAGGCATAGCCAATCTTTCTTGAAGGGTGCTGACAAGGCTTGCCAGTTCCTGCAAATGAAGGACAAAACAATTTGCAGAGCGTAATAAAAAAGTTTCTCTTGGATATTTCTGAACAAAGCTTCTCTGCTCCTCAATCAGAAGGGCAGTCAGACTGAATTTTAAAGTTTTATTTATTTCTAATGGCTGTTCTGGTAGGAGAGGTGAAAAGCAGGGGAATTGTACAAGCAGGTTTTGTTTTTCTTCCTTTTAAGACTGCTGGGAGCTTTCATTGAAGCCAACCACTGAGTGCAAAAGCAAAATGAAAAAGTTAATTGGAAAGAATACAAAGCATTCACTTCTGTTTCTTCTGTAGTTTATACCAACCATAAGGATATTTTCAGGAGATATTAACCTTGTGACTAAATATGAATGCATCGAACTGCAGAGATCATGAAWAAATCAAGGATTACTGACAGACTTGTTTTTCTATAAAAACATGTAGCCAAAAGGTTTAACACATTTCTTTGTGTTTTTCCCATTTACATTTTTTAATAAAGTCAGAGCTTAAGAAATACTTCCTCTAGTGCAATCAGTCCCATTAGTTCATACTATATCATGGTTCATGAGTGGTTAGAGCCACAGGAGCATCTTCATGGAACTTCTGCAGTACTTCTCCATCGCTGCTTCCTGCTTTGGAAAGCTTATCTTGTCTTACAAATATTAACRTCTTGGGGCTGTGCCTCTTGGATCTGCTTCCTGATACAACCACCTGCAGTTTCCCTTAAGCCTCTTCAGCTCTTTGAATGCCATTTRAATGAGGAAGAGCTACTTCAGAGCTAGCTTTAGAGTTCCCAAACCTTGGAGATACATCACATACACACCTGAGGTGCATACATTTGGTGTATACGTTTCATTCCACTCTTCTGAACACATATCARCTGCAAAGATGTAATAACATTTTAAATGAGCACCTTGCTAGTGTTTATGYAGCTAACCATTTAGGCAGAAGCATTCGAGTAATGCTACAAAGAAGGGAGAAATAAAAATTGTGAGGATGGATTGCAGGATCTGTCATCCATCCCCAGGAATCAGTACAGGTCCCCCCCTAAGCAGCTTGGCAGCTAATTTTCAGATGAATCAAGTGTTTGGCCATCCAACATCCCCCTTGCAAAACTACTTCCCAGAAAAAATCTGGATCTGGAACAATTTTCTTTATCCTTTTRGACTCAATTTTTTCTGTGGTCGCAATCATCCCTGTACTTCCACTTACGCTACAGAGCTGGAYATGCACCTTAGGAAAAGGGATTCGATGCAAGTAAAGTGCCTGGAGGTGGATGTGGTTATCCAGGAAGCAAATACGGTTATGACTAAGTGTGAGTTATTTCACTGGCCGCTGCTCTTGTTTTAAGTTGTTTCATATTGCCAATTCATTCTGTCCCAAATCAGTCCAAGGATGGCTTAGGCTTTTGGCATGAGGTAGAAATTGCTGAAATACCACTTTTTTTCTTCCTCAGTGATAGCCAAGAATAAAAGAAAATTCAATAAATATTAGGGAGGAGGTTAAGTAATGTAGGATTAAAACAAAAAGCTATTCACGTTTTCTGATGTTTCTCTTATTTTGTCACATAGCTGCTCCTCAGTAAATGAGGGACTACATAGGTTACTATTACTGTATAATTTTGTTAGCAGATGCTGTAAGATGCCATATAGTTTAATTTATATGGCCTGGCACTCTTGATAAATGTTAAGAAAAAGTGGGCAAAATAATCAAGATAAATAGAACTGCTGTAAGTGGGACAGCTGGCTGCCTGTAACCGTGTCTGGACTACAAAAATTACAAAATTGCAGCTGCAGGGTTAGTGCCTACAAGAGAGCGGATGGCCCAAAGGGAGCTCACACCTCTCTGTGTTGCAGATCTGTTCAGGGAAGTGGCCGGCCCCACCGAGATGTGTGATCAGAGGCAGCTGGGCCTGCTGCTGCACGACGCCATCCAGATCCCGCGGCAGCTGGGGGAGGTGGCCGCGTTCGGCGGCAGTAACATTGAGCCCAGCGTCCGGAGCTGCTTCCAGCAGGTAAGAGGGGCCGAACCTTCAGGTGGAAAAATCTCTGCCTGAAGACCTAGAACTTACTCTTGAATGATGCGAAGAGAGGAATTTAAAAACATCTAGTGAGTTTTTGAACAGAAATGTGCAAGCAAGTGAATGTGGGAAGTTATTGTCAAAATGCAGCTGTAAAAGATGATATATTGTTCAGCAGAAGATCAGACAAATTACTTTCTAGCAGAAAGAATTTATAAATCCTTATGTCATAACAATATTGGCAGCTCCAAATGGTGTTAAAACTTTTTTTTTGTAGCAGCCAATTATCCTGCCTTGCACCTTTCAGAGCAACCTGATACTGTGAGAACAACATACTTTTCCCTGCTGGAACAAAGCCTGTTCTCAACAGAATAAGAAAATGATATTGATACTAATTTTTGACCCTGCACGTCAGGAAATTATTTAGCATTATTTTTCTCATGAAAGAGCTTACAGATGCACAAAATTTCAAGCATAGTCATTTATGTATCCTGAGCTTTTATGCTGCAGACAAGAACATAGAATAAAGCTGTCGTGGGCCTGCTGTTCAGCTCCAAACTACATGCAGGGGGTTAATGAGCCTGCAAGGAGCGACTATCTTTTTAAAGAAGATGGGAGGAAAAACAGAGATGTTTTAATGGAACAGAACCAAACACAGAACTTGTCAAGGATGCCTGAGGGCTTTGCCTGTTTGATAGTGATAACTAGACTGTTTAAGTGTGTTGTTTCTAAGGCAACGACTGCTTTGAGTGCTGTCAGCACCTATATATGTATTAAAAAATCACTATGTCACATGTAAAACTCCTGACTTTAAACAATATTTGTGACTGTACTAAATCCAACWGATAAAAACTTGTAGAGCGTTTTTCTTTCACCATTAGACACCTCTATGTTTCTTTACAGTGCTGTGAAAAATGCAGTTAGCTTTTTTTTTCAGGACTATTAGATTCATTGCTAGGTTTTGAAATTGCCCCTGCAGACAGTAAGAGAGGGAGCTTGCCGTACCTACTGCTGGCCTCCAGTGGTTGAAGTCAGCGAGGCAAATTATTCATTTGGTGCCGAAAAGAAATGATACTTGGTCATATCTTACTGTCCAAAAATAACTAAGTTGTGCTCTGTGTGCTTGCACTGGGGCTCAGAATAGCAACCTCTGTTCTGACTGCTGCAAAATATGTTTGATATAATTGCTTTTTAGCCAGGCTTCTGTCTTGCTTGCAACTTAGAATGTGTAAATGCGTTTGGCTCCTTAGGCAATCATCTTATTTTAACTGCACTGTATTTTCAGTGTTTGCCTTTACAGTGGCACATTTACTTTCCTTTTTTAGTATTTATTTATTAGCTTGTTTATTTGACATGCTAACTTGGAGTACCATGGGCTCAGAATAAACTTARTATTTTTTTTTCTCAAGTCTCTTGGCACTGCCATGCAGGCAGGCCTGACTTCTAGCGATTTGGTACCCATCTGTCAAAAAACAAACGTATTTTGGTGTGTCAGCAATACAAAACATCCTTCCCCTTAGTGTTCTGTTCCCTATTTCTCAAGTCCTTTTGATTCRAAGTGGGTTAATTATGACTGTTTCTTCTTTGTTACCTTCTGACTCCTCTGTCCTCATTGTTTACTCCTATGTGTTCTTACTGACCATCTTCAATTGTTTTCTTTCAATAGCTGGTTTTACATTAGGCTGGAGTGGGGAAAAATGGCWCAGGAGTTGTTTTGGGGAATTGAATTCCAATTAAAATATATTTGTGGGATTTRTTAATTATTTTTGTTTTGTTTGCTCTCCAGAACCACAATAAGCCAGAAATTACTGTAAAGCAATTTATAGACTGGATGCGGTTGGAGCCCCAGTCTATGGTATGGCTACCMGTCCTACACAGAGTGGCAGCTGCTGAAACAGCAAAACATCAGGCCAAGTGCAACATCTGCAAAGAGTGTCCAATTGTTGGCTTCAGGTAAGAGGCAAGGGAGCTGGCTGCAGGGGTTTTCCCCCCATTTACATCTCCCATTTTCCAAACAGGAAAAAACAGGTATTTTTTCCTGTTTGCTTAAGCCACTGCCTTTCAGGCTCTTACAGACCTGCTGCTGTTTACCAGGTGGGGCTGTGRCAGGTGTGCAGGGAGTGCTGGCATCAAGTGTTTCGGCACTGATGGATCCAATAAGTGGCAAATGAAGTGTAAATACTAAAAGGAGGTGATCAGTGACAAAGGATTGTATCTTTGTTCGTATCTATATCTTAAATGGAATGAGAGGAGAAGACAGACTGGCCATCTCTGCACTGTTTTGCAAATAATGTTTGTGAAATGAAGCAACTCATACTAGCCAATATTAAGCGACCCTTCAGCAGCAATCTTGCCTTGCTTGGTGTAAATGTTAATATATTACTGTGATGAGACGTGCACAATTCTAGTCTGGAAGCACTGCACATAATCTAACTTGGGTCTGTTCAAAGGGAGCCTGTGAATTCTTAAAGAAAAAAATAGCTCCAGGGATATTCTTTGTTATTGAGCTAAACTGTGTGATCTTAGTACAAAGCACTATCAGTGAGCACTGGATGGTTGGTGCCTTTGTGTGCTCTGGTATGACTAACATGCRTTTGTGTATTGATTGGTCCAGCACATAAAGTGATGTGGAACCAAGTAAGGGAGAAGAGCTAAACATAATAGGCTCTCCTGTGTTCTTGAAGTTGTATGTTTTATTTAGGAGCTATGTAGGACGGTCTCTCCTGCAAGTGATTTTAATGYTTTTCTTAGGGTGTCTAAGCAGATGAGTCACACTTGTTCCCCATGCTTTCTGTTCTTCCTTCCTTTTGTTGTATTAAAGGACARTAATATAGGCATCTTGGGGTCAGATTCATCTCACCTAGCCTTGAGCGTGCTAGCTTTAATCAGACTTTTAAGACTGGGCCGGTGACCCTCTTTTTTATCAAAATAGAGAGGAAAGCACTTCTAGAAGCAACGATTTTGATCAAACTTGTCTTGAGGTGAAAATTCCGCTGGATATTTCTGCTGTTCTCAGTTTAGGCTGGARGGAGCCAAGGGTGACTGAGCCCCAGCACAGGTGCCCAACTTTCAGATGTTAAGTGAGGACAGCCAAATCTTTTCTGTGCTGCCCTTTCTTGGGTGGAGAAGAAAAGGGGTTCATAGAGACAGAAGACAAAAGAACACGAATGTGCACGGAGAAGAAGGGAACACACAAGAATGACTGACCCTGAATCATCTCTCTAATGAAGCTAGAGCTCTGCAACAGCAAAAGCATCTCGCTTCTTAGCAGAGGGTGGATGTGGCCGTTCAACACACAGGCTCTGAATAAAGTTTCTAACCAGCAGCATCCTTAGAAAGGAACTTTTGCATTCGTGCACACATGCTGTGTGGCAAAGCAAAGCGTAAAACTCAGCAGGAGAAAGGTGTGGATTGGTGCTGGAAACTGCTCTCAGAAAGCAATGTAATTTAAACTTCAACTATTCGGTAGCCATTCAATTTATYTCTCTTAACTCATTTTGGTTTCATACTAATGATAGACCCTCATCCAATCAGAACTGCATGCTGTAAAAAGCAGTGGGCAGAACATAAATTTGAATTAGTCAACTATATAAAAAAAAAACTTAGTCAACTATAGTGACAAAAATGAAAAATAAAAAATCTTTAAATAAATCTACTAAATTTTTAAACTTTATATTTCGTGAACAGTAAGCAGGTTTCATGTGTTTTAGGATCTGATTTATGAGTGTAGAATTTCTGAGCATTAAAAGGATGGAAAAACATTTAAAACAACTGGTGAATATTAAAGCATGTAAATTCAACCATTCTGACCACTCTAGTTTGTAAACTTTTTTTTCTGAGCTACCAACTGATGCCTAAAGAAAAGGTAAAARACTAACGCCACATAATTTTAAGAGAATATAAACTCCAAAATGGCAAACTCTTTGCATTTTATCTGTAGAGCTGCCCCTTTCCTGGATTTTGCTGGGAAGCGGTGGACACCGTCGCAGAGGGTCGCTTGACAACAGGTAGGAGTTAGCAGTGAACCTAGGAAGCACTCATCCCGCTGCTCCGTGTCTCCRCAGGTACCGAAGCCTAAAGCATTTCAACTACGACGTCTGCCAGAGCTGTTTCTTTTCCGGCCGTACGGCCAAGGGGCACAAACTGCATTACCCAATGGTGGAGTACTGTATACCTGTGAGTACCTATTTACTCACCCCTCCTAAGGGGCTGGTTTTTGCATTATTCATTATATGATTTGTTATATATTATTGTTATTTTTGCATTATTATTTGTGCAAACTCTAGAATTCGATCTTGGCTTTTTTTTGGACAATTGGCTATTCTTTCAGGATGTATTTTTTAATATATCTATCTTGGTGTGTGTTTGTGTATATATATGCATATATATGCATATACAAAGTATTTAGCAGATTTTGTTCTTCAGCATTTCTCTCTGAAATTCATGAGGGACTTGACTATTGCTACTGATTTTATGATTAGCATAATCAGTATGGACAGTGCTGTGCTGGACACAGCAGTGCTTGGATTCTGTAGAGAGAGGGTAGCAGTATCTACCACTAAGATAAACTTCATTTTTCTTCCATGAAACAAAGCTGAAATACTGAATGTAACTGTAGTATGGACACATGGACACACGTGTGCAGTGTTTGTAAGAGAGCATGTCGAAGAAAGTGGACCTGCTTTATCATTGCCATATCCTAGTAAACAATATTTAACAAATACAATACAATATTTAACAAATTACATTTAGTAATGTAATTTCGTGCTTTAAAGGTACACAAGCTTTGCTTCAGGTCTAATACTTTGTCTGCTTCAAACAAATGCAATTTGAAATGCATTTCACAATCTCTTCCCTTAAATAATTGCTACTTATTTGGGGTATTTAAAAATTAGTGTGTGACTGGGAAAAAAAAAAAAGCTTTTTTTTCAAAAATGGTATGAGTTATGACTAGATTAGCTAAGAAAAAATAACTATATAATTGCATAATTCCTCATTTTATTGATGACATGTTTAAACAAGATTTTTCTCAGTGAGTTTCTAGAAGACATTCCTGAATGGAGAAAGGGGCAACTTTAAGAAAACATTCTGGTTTTCTGGATTTTTGTTCATTCATCCTTTATATTTATAATCATCTTCAGCACAAAATAATAAGGTGATCTGTCTTTCATTTAAGTACGTGCTCAAAGTTTGGTGTACTGAGAACAAGTTTGGGCTGGAATGTACCTTTTTTCTCTAGAGGTGATTTCTATGAGCCTGTGGGTTTTTATTAGCAAAAATGTCATTGACTTTACTCATCTATCTTTGYTGTAGTAGGTGGGATTATTCATTATGTTTTCCCCTTTTTCATTGTATATATGCCTTCAATAGCAGAATTCAAATTCCATCAAGTATCAATGTTTACTCTTCATTATAATTAGAAGCAGCCATGACTTATCTTAATTTGGTTTCATTAATTCCATAACCCAGTGTTAGGATTTGATTGTTAAATTAGCATGTCAGATACTGTAGCTATGTAAATAAAATCGCTCCAAAGAAATATTGTTGTAGATGGCAGCTTTGTTGTTATTCAAGCCAGTTTTGATGTTCATTATATTTAGTCATTATTTTACTCTTTCCATTTTCTCTTTTCCCTTCTCACCTTATTGAAAGCTTATTGGCAGATTAAGGGCTCTGTTTTGAAAATTACAGCACTTACGGGGGAAGGAGGGATGTTTTGTGTAAAACATAATTGTATTTAGCAGAATAGATGGACATRTGCTGAATATACAACATTTTATAATATTTCAGTATGTTACAGATAGATATGGTTGACACAGGTAGGTATGGTTGAAGGAGTACTTTTTCCACTTGGTTAATACTGTGTATTTTTGGTTTTCTCTCAAATATTCAAAAACATACTCATAAAAGAGAGAGTGCTCGAAGCAGTAGTTTGCTTACCTCCTTAACCAATATAACAAGAAAACATCTGAGCATACTTTGCTCTGTGTTTTTCATTGATCCAGGCCCTTTTCCAGATCAGGATCTCCCTGTCCTTCTCTTCAGGTTATATCACGAAACATCTCCTGTTAATGTCTATGATACACAGAAAATTCAGAAGTGAAGGTATGAGGTGTTGTAAAATAGATGAGGCTTCTGGTCCATGTAATAAGATATCCTTCCTCTTGAGTTAGTCAAAAGCATGTAGGGAAATGGAARGGAAATGAAGAATATATCTAGTGTGGGATATGGTACTGTCCCTAGAACTTGATGGGMTATTTCTTCCTGACAACTTTGAGTTTTGGCTGAAGCAGCAGACATGAGAGCTGAGAGAAACTTTTGGTTCTTCTTAAACTTGTTCATGTTATATATGTGACACAATTAAATAATGACTGTCATATATTAAAAAAAAAAAAAAAAGATATTGTAGAAATGACTGGGATCTCTACTGTCCTTGGGAGCGGAGGCATCTTGTATTACATTGCAGATTTCTGTTCCCCCTACATAAAACCTACAGTTCTAGAAGAACAGTAAGGGCAAAATAAGGTCATCTAGGTTAAAATTTGGTGAAGTCCTTTCTGTGACATGGAGGAAGATGGAGCTGAATCCAATATGGGATAATTATAGTGGGAATGAGATGACATTCTTGATTAGAGGGAGTGAAGGGCAGGAAGTAGATAAGAGGTAAGAGGTAATAAATTGGGGACAGTTTCAAGTAGAGCAAAGTAAAAGGGATGGCCTATAATATAGGAAATGCATAAAATCAAGTGTCCTGCATTGACAACCATTAATCTGGAAGCTGAATCTTGAGGTGGAAGGAATTTCTCCTAGGCCTTTCTGTAAGTACCCTGAACTTGCTCTATTTCTGTACAAATCAGACACAGCTTGTGTGTCTGCTCTCAAAGAGGGGCCCTGGGAAGAATTAGTAAAGTGCGTGATCACCTTTCCCCAAAAAAATCCTTATATAGGCACCAAACACCAGGGAATTAAGCTGTAAGATCTATTATATTATGATACACGTAGCCCGAGTAGGTGTGTCTATTCAACTGAAATTCAGCTATTCCTAGAGCCCTTTCAGCCTAATTCAAAGGCTGCCATACAAAAATGATACTTTTGTTTCCTGTGTAGCAAAGAAGGTGCAGTTGCCTTAAGATAACTCTTACTATTTAATACATACTAATGTATAAATATAAAGAGTACTACCACTATTTAGAAAAAAAAATAAATGCTTACTGCCTTTGAAAGAATTCACTTAGCTTGCAGTTGTGAAGCTGAAAATAAAATAATACATAATAGCTCCCTAGCTATGTATTTTTTTTTCTTTCATGCAGGATATAGGGATGGATAAGGTAGGATAAGGATTTTGACACCGTCTCCAAGTAATAGAAATGCAAAGTTACTGTAGTTATTTTCTCATATCGAAGTATAGTCTTTCTCTAAAAAGATAGTTTCTAATGCAGATTTTTAGAGAGATGAGTAACAATTTTGCAAGGTTTTCCAACAGCTGAAGTCTAGCATCTAATTCCTTTATACTCATAAATAAGTATCCACATATTTTTGGTTTTCTTTTTTTGCTTTGGAATAGGAGTTCTCTCAGCAGGGCATGGGCATTACACTGATGTGGCTTTCTGTGTCAATGGGTCCTTTACATTTCAGGTAGAAGTAATTACTGCATCAGTCCCCTTTATCCAAACTGTTCTACTTTGCAGTTCCTGTATCCTGCTGTAAAACCCTGAAAGCAGCTTTTCTGAAGCACTTTGGTAAAGATACCAAATCAGCAGTTCTGAAACTTTTCTCATTGCAAGTCTTATATCTGTCAGGGTTGTGACCTCAATAAAAAACCCCAACAACTGCATTTTTGTACTCTCCCCCCATCACCCTCAACTGCCACGATCCCTWATTCTGGGAACTGTTTTCTGTCGACTGTACAAAATGATGCCAGCAAAGACTTGCCACTTTGTCTTCAGAGAGAAAAAATATTTATTTTTTAAAACTTTTCCTGTGTATTGGATTCTTTGCATTGACAGATGTTAAGGTAAAGTATTGTTTGGCATAGTTTGAATACAATAAGAATATGGTAACTCCCTGTTTTGTSTCATGAGATCTCTCGCTCCTGCTAGGAGCTGCTTTATCTAGTTTGCAAATTGTAGTCCATTACCTTTTGCTTGCAAGCTCAGCTACTGGAARCTATGCAGGAATATACAGCAGTGAGTGTTTTCAGGGAATTCATGTGGTATTTAACATCTAATATATGTATTTCACTGAAGGTTCCTTTTTTTTTTTCCCCCTCTTTTTTTAATTCTTAATGACAATTTACCTTGTAAGAAAAGGAAAGAGTGTCTTATTTTCTTAAAGAAGCTTATGACATGATAGGCGAGATGTCAGAAATTATTAGTCAACTTTTAGTTTTTCCCTAAAGTGAAAACTTGCTCCAGACATGTTAAAGCTCATCTGCAGCAGTGCCTGTTATGACTCTAGGTGCATCATTTGAAAACTGAATTGCTGCTGACGTGTGGAGAGGACGGGTGCCTTCCTGAGCATAAGCAGCCTTAGCATTTTGTAAGCCACAAACTGATGTGAGAGTCGGTGGTTCCGTCCTGAGAAGCTCCACAAGGCACCAGCCCTCCAAATCCTTGGCTGTCGCCCAAGCTAGACCCTTCTGCGGAAAAGGGGAGAGAAAGCAGCGAGAATGGGTGAATCGGGCTATTTCACATGCAAAACAATGGTGCCTCCAGCCGTTGTGTTTGCTGTGGTGGTCTGATTCTTTGCCCTGAGAAATCAGACTGTCTGCTTGGTGTAGTCTTAGCCAAAAGCAAAGACCAGCTGCTTTTTGTTCCCATCTGCTAGGTCTTTTTGCAGCAGTTGCTCGGGTAGCTGGTCATGTCATCTGCTCACCTTTTGCTACCTAATTGCCTAAATTCTGAGGTGAGATAGTTACACTTGAAATTGATTTCAGTATACTGAAATACAGTGAATATTCTGACCGCGTATGGGCACATGCAATGTAGTAGTTTCTCACTACAAGGAAAGGTTCATTCTAGGAAATGCTGAGACAGAAAATCACAGAAAATTATTATTATATAAGATAATACTGTTTCTTCTGTTTCTATTGTTTTTTTTTTTTTT
>NW_020455621.1:4444291-4481552 GCF_003342845.1 Nothoprocta perdicaria
CATTTATAAGGGGTTTTGCTTGTTCTTAGTTTGTGATTTCTGATTCCATATATTCCTGGCTGTAGTTTGAAGAGTCCTAATGCCAGTTGTCAATTGTTCCATATTTTCTACTGGAGACTTTCAGATACAGAGAATTGTTTATTTATAGGTTTTTGTGTGTGCCAGGTATGGATCATAGTCATTCCTTCCTGAACTTTGTCACGTTCTAGGAACAGAGATTTTAAATTAAGATTGAGAATATGCTTGTATGGAGGAAATGTTTATTCCAGTAAAAGCTTTTTTGTTTGCTTGCTTGCTTGCTTTTCAAATAGTTTTGCAAATATTGTGATGTCTGTGCTGTTGACTTTTGTGGAAATAGTCAACATGTCATGTAAAGAAGATGTAAAGAAGTATACAAGTCAGCTGCTGTTTTTCATTTTGTAGATAGGTTGTACAGAAGAGCCCCTGGCTATTTTTCAAAAGTTCAGTGTTAAAGTACATCTCTTCTGGCATGATTTTTGTTTGTACTGTGCCATGAGGGTATATACAAAAAGCCTAAGACAACCACTTTTATAGGTTGTCACTTAGCTGCATTTAAATTCAAAGAGTTCCTCCAAATCCGCTCAGATTTCTCTGGTCAGTATGTACGAGCCTCGCTCAGTACAGAGGCAAATTAGTCTTTGCAAGGAACTGGGTCAGGCTGTCGTAGCAAATAAAAAGGACCCGAGAGGAAAAGTTTGGCAGCTCAATAGACATTTATTTCTGTAATATGTAGATATGAAAACTTTYATTCACTGGCCGTGGGACAGCCTTCCATCTGCTGCAGTTATTGTTGCATGAAAATTCACAGCCCTTTGCACTTCACATTCTTTGTTTAGATGCATAAGTGAGTGTAACAGCTGCTTTTTTTGGCAATCATTTTGTGAGCCCTTCCTGATTTACCTGTGTTAAAATTTGGGAGTTCCAACATCTCTCTCCATCTCAAATTTGCTCAGTTTTCACTWGTTCAAACTGAATCTTAAAGAGTCTTGCCAATGTCAGTTTGATAACCTACCATTTTTTACAGTTAGTTCAGTCAGCACTTGTAAATGACTATAAATATATAATGTAAATGACATATACRATACAAATATTAAAATACAGAGGCAAATAGATATTTTGTTTGTTTTGACAGTGGAGAATAAAGTGAGAGATTAGTTTGCCTATTCCTCTGTCTSTTTTCACACTATAATAGCAAAAAATAATTAAACTGAAAAGCCTTTAACCTTTTTTTTCCCCCTTTGGACTCCCTTAAGCTTTGKCATTATATTATATTAACATGTTTTCCCTAAAAGAGTGTGTGGAAAGTCAACGTGCAGCCTCTGAAAGGGTTTGGCTTGGGAGCTGCTCCCATGTGTAGATCTGTAGGAGCTGCTGCCACCTTCAGCTAAGGAGCTGCCCTCAGAGGGGGTGGATGGCACTTGGCCTGCACTGCCCTTGCAGCAAAACATCCCTTCAACACTAACCCCTCTGTGTGATGGGGACCATTCCATTTAAGTGCACCATGCCTTCTGTAAACATATATACTTTAAAAGTGTACTGTGTGCTGCTRTATCTCCCTGCAAGTCCGTCTGTTACAGGTGTGTTCACCTGCTGTATTAGGCCTGCATTTTCTTGCTTGCGTTCTTGCTTTTGCAGCAGGAGTTAATTGAGCAGCATTACCAAGGCGTGCTGTCGTTACTAATGTGATTAATTCCAATTAAAGCGATTTCTGAAAGCAGCTGCACCCATTTTACCTGCACCCCATAGGCAGGCCCTTGGGGTGAGGGACAGGGCCGAGTGCTGGACAAGACTGTGGCCTTGCTGCTTCACGGGCCTGCTCTGCTCCTGGAGACCTCCTGCTGGATCAGGCAGGGAGTTTGTTGCTTTGGGTGCAGATTGTTTGTGTCGGGGTTGCTTCTGATTGTGCCTTTCAACGGGGCCCGTACAATGGCTGTAATTTCATCTTTGGGCTCTGGAACAGTGTGCGTAGTAGCAGGAACCTGTGGGAAGAGCTCTGGAAGCATGGGAAAGTGCTTGTGGAAAAACGTGGCCATTGCGGGAGGGGCTGGCTTAGCCCCTACTGCTTTTGMCTCATGCTCCTGGTTCACAGCTGAGTTGTGTGATGGGTGGCATGGAGTAATCTGTGGCACTCGGTGAATCGAGAGGGCTGTTGGCTGTATTTTTTGCAACAAAGCCACTATTGTCAGCTGTATTTCTTCAACCAACAATTGCAAGGTTTTCACACTGCCTTCTGTCTATGGGGTGTGTCAGATGCTTCATCGGTATGAGTGTGGATAGTCAAGATTGCCTCCAATTGCTAAGAGTATTCCTTAGTATATGGAAAAGAGAGCTGCATTTTTTTCCTGAAAAAAACAGATTTTTGCTTTTTTTTTAAAGACTAGTTATAAATTTTTGCTTTTAAGACTTGAGCCTGTTTCAGTTTTTACCAACTAATAAATTGGAGGAAGCTAGTGTATTTTTG
The DNA here is from genome assembly GCF_003342845.1 of Nothoprocta perdicaria. NCBI lineage: Eukaryota > Metazoa > Chordata > Aves > Tinamiformes > Tinamidae > Nothoprocta > Nothoprocta perdicaria. The sequence continues at coordinate 4,446,774 of NW_020455621.1, forward strand.
CTAGGAATCTGAAGCCTTGCCATTTTTAACTAATAAAAGAGAATTTGTAGGTGCATTACTGTTATTGATTTATCATGTTTCAATACACTAGAAAAGCAGCTTTAAAATCCCTAACATTGTGAAGTTTTTCATCGAATCCTCTTTGAGGACAGTAGCAACATTATTATCTCAGTGCCAGCTTAGCAACATTCAACTTAATTTCTTTTACTTTTTAAGACAACGTCTGGGGAAGATGTACGGGACTTCACCAAGGTGCTGAAGAACAAGTTCCGCTCGAAGAAGTATTTTGCAAAGCACCCCCGGCTCGGCTACTTACCCGTGCAAACCGTTCTGGAGGGYGACAACCTGGAAACGTAAGCTTCACTACAATATAATCCCTGCTGGGGCCACTGGCATTTTTCATTAGCCCAAAAATAATCAAAAGCAGCTGTAGAGCCTTGTGCTGGGCCATTTTCCGTGAATATTGGATGATCTTGCTCGTTTTCTGCAAGTAGCAYGCTTTAGGCTTTGATTTTGGTGGGCTGTGAATATTAGCAGGTAAAAATTTTGAAGGTAGAGTTGACAGCTGTTTTACAAAGAACTTTTTATAACATTGAGGTTTTTGGAACCACATTGCTTATTTGGTCTCCGAGTTCCTCTCTTTTCTCCTTTATGACTTTGGAATCAGCTACCCTATTTCAAATGCATTGCAGTGGAGATCTCCAAGATAATTAGGCTCCAACAGACTTCAGAAATCTGGGGGGGCTTGATAAGAGAGCCCTGTGAATGTCTCCACACTATTTATGGTGCTGGCAGAAATACTTTGCTTCATTTATTTACTTTCTTGTCAGCTGTCAAAGGAGGACAGTCTTAAAAGAATCAAATTAAGATATGGTGACAGGGCGATAGAAGGAGTTCGGTTGACTGACTCTCCTTGACATCCTGGAGCCTGCACTGCTGCAGTACCGTCTAAACAATGTGCCACTTAAAGTTAGCAGCAACATCCAATATAAAGCTTCATGTACAGTAGACCTCTGCCATTGCCTGTGCTCTGCTTTCCTGGCCAGAAGATGGTACATTTTATTTACAGTAAATAAACCCTGCTCGTTCTTGGCTGAAGAAGCACGACAAAGGAACCTGACCTGTGGCCTGAGTTCTAAGCAGGGATTTGGATTGGAGCACACGTGCAAATTTTAAAATGTTATTAGAGCAGTTGTAAACTGGTGTGTACTTACAAACAAACAATCAAAAAAATGTCAAGAACAAAGGAACTTAAAGGTGCTTTGATGTGATGACAAGTTGTCATTGACGCCAAAACTGGAATGTCAAAACTGTAAATGCAGGTCAGGGGCAAAACTCTCTTGGTCCAGGCATGTGGGAAATACACAGATAAACTGCCAGCATCATGCTGAGAAAATTTGGTATTCATTCTGTCTTCTATATGTGATAAAATATATATATATTTTCCTTAAAAACAAACAAACAAAGTGCAATTTAAGCAAACTAATCATGATTTAAAAAATTAAAAATTCAGTCAATAATGCTTCCTGATCTTTTTAACAATTTATTTTTTAATTTAACGGACTAAGGCACATAAACCAGTCTTCTGTCCATTGTAGGCTGCAGTATCTGCTGCTGCCTCATTCTGTAACAGTTGCCAGTACAAATGATTGGGTTGCTGCTCAAAATAACGTKTGTTTTTCTCAGCTTTGTCTTAAGTGACATTAAAGTTGGTTTTTTTTCTTCTTCTTTCTTGCAGTCCTATCACTCTCATCAGCATGTGGCCAGAGCAATACGAGTGAGTATGCAGAACCTCTCTGCCTGGGAAGCTCAGAATGGTAGTTGTTTCCTTTGAGCTGAGAAGCTGCTAATCTGACATGTATAAGCTATAGGCTATGGTGCACTGAAAAGCCCGAAGGAACAACCCACCACAACAGTACTGTGAATTTAATTCATTCATTTGTCAGCAGTGTAACTTATGTTTTAAATAACCTTGATATTTTTACATTGCTTTAGACGGTATTAATTTTTGTTTTGTTATTCTGTTTAACCAGTCCCTCGCAGTCTCCACAGCTATTTCATGATGACACACACACCAGGATAGAGCAGTATGCTACAAGGTAAGACCTGCACACACTGCTTCTTATGCTACACTACATGTTGTGATAGATTCCTGCTGATTTTTAATATACTCCACTGCCTGGACATTATTTATTAAAAAATATATATCTTTATACTCAAAAGCAAGTCAGCTATTTGTAAATCAGCTTCTTCTGAATACAGCATATTAAACTTTTAAATAGATGCATTAAATCTGTCATCTGTCCTACAGAACAGAAACTGTTGCAGAATCACTGCATGTTATTTCTAAAAAGCACCATTTTCCTTTGGCTTCCTTGTTTGTAACCATTGGAAATACATACAACTTGCTGGATATGTAACTTTAGACCCAGGATTTTCATTTTATTTTCTAAAATGGTTATCCACTGTCGTTGACTTTTAGCAAAGGATACAGCAACTACAAATGTTCTACCTTTCATGGGGTCCCCCCAAACCTTCCTTTTAGCATAAAAGGAATTTATTGAACTCTGTCCACTCAGAATCTGCTGATGGTTGCCAGCAACCAGAGGTGCCCTCTTAAGAAAAAATAACTACTTTATGAATAACTACTTTTAACTGAGAAACTGATTTCTTTTACCATAGGAACTGCCTTAATTTTGCTCTAGAGGAGTTTGCTGTTGTAAATAATCTCCACAGGTTGTGTTTGTTAATGCTACCTGTTTGCTACTGCGTTCTTGGGCACCATAAAGCAAATTCTTAAACCATTTGTTAGATACCCAGCTTACCCAACACATGCTATTTGCAGCAAGGAAAAAATGAGCATAAGTTAATGCCAAAGGGCTGCCTGTTGTCAGCGTCAATTTCCTTATTTTATTCCACAGTGAATTTTTTAATTCTTTTTACTGATTTGTTGAAGGCAAGCTTATGCTGTTTTTCAGTTGTTTGAAACATGCCGTTCATAAAAATGTGATGTCACCAGTACARTTTTTGAATATAAAACTTAGGCCATGTCGTAATCAGTTACGACCTCGACTTTAAATTAGACAAAAGCAAGGAAATTAGACTTAAATTAGACTAGAAAGCTGTCTGGGTTTTTTTTGTCCTTCCCTTCCCAATCTTTCTTTTTTTGAGCCTGTGACACTGCCACGCCATGGTTCCTTGTGTCAAGGTAAAGTGCAAGCCCTGCACCCTCCCCAAGGGTCAGTAAGAGCTCCTGGTGTAATACCTGCTTTCCTTCCCTTCCCCGATGYTGCTCACAGCCAGCCGTGCGTGGCTCTCACACGTCTCTTTCTGACTGTGGGCAGAAGTTGGTTAGAAAGCAAGAAACATCCACTTAAAAACACTGTGTAAGCAAGCTATCTAAAATTAGTCAAAATCTTTTTTTTTTTTTTTTTTCTTTTTATCCCCTCTGGTAATACAGCATAACTCATCCAGTATCTATCATCTTGGTTTTTTATTGTGTGCTTTCTGATTGGATCTAGCTGGATTCGCTCTTCCAAGCGAATTTTCAATATGTGCTGGAGCCTGAAGAGATGCTGTTGCTGATAGAGCACATGTGTGAGAGACTGAATATCTGTTACTTGCTCACTAAGAGATTTGGGGCAAATTACCCGAATTTCTGTGCCTCAGGCTCCTTTCTGAAAAGGAGGCAGCAAAGTCTCTATGAAGATTAAGTTTGAAAAATAAAAAAAATTATTTGGTCAAGGACTTGGCTATCAAACTAAGAACCATTATAAACATGACTAGCATTATGATAACTACCTTATATTATTCARTATTAACTAGACCTCAATTGGGGTCATGTGGACAGCGATGATCTGAAAACCTTCCCATCTTTCGGAAGCTTCTCTTTCGGGAATGGGGGAGGCATCAGCACGGAGCCAGGCAGCCAGCAGCTGTGGTGGCACGAGGAGGACAGTGATGTCCTGTGTTGCCCCTCTTGTCCTCCTTCACTTTGGAGGAGCACTGACAAATGTACCCATGGGAAGGCCTGCTCTGTGAAAAAAGAATACACCAGAGTTCTCATTTTTAGGGACTTGCCCACTGCTTACAAAATAGGTTTGCAAGTATCTTTAATAATGCTTAATGCACTTGCACAAATACACATGAAATTTAAGATATCTTATTAGTRAGGTAATAAGTAAAGGAAATGCATGATCTCTATTCAGACTAGTATAGACCTGGTATTTGGACAGCATTGAGTGTTCCAAGATTTAACTTCAGGGAATCACTATAATTACACAGTTTTAGGGTGATTTTCCAGGACATGTCTGTCCACAGTGTGATGTTATTTGCCAAGCATAATTTCAGATGTTGCATGCGCTATATTTAAAAAGTATTTATCCTCTTTTGTTAGTCCAGCTCTATAGAATTCAAACAAGAAAACCATCTGTGAAAACATCTCTTTAACTAATTTTGCCATGAGAGTTGTGGTGGTGCTAATGATAMTTATACTAGATATAGAAAATATACTTGTTCCCTGTTGCTTGGCAAGTAGAATTAGTTAATCATAGCACAAGTTTCTYATAAAAACCCTCTGTATTATAAGTTCTTGTTCAAAGTCTAGGAGTTTATTTCTAGCCTGATTAGGCAACATTGCCATATCTGAGTAATTTCTAAGAAGCACTAATCTGCACATAGACGTATTTAAATTGTGCAGCGTAGTGTCTGAGACTGATGGATTTTCCCTGTCTTTCAGACTGGCCCAGATGGAAAGGACCAACGGCTCCTTCCTCACGGACAGCAGCTCCACCACGGGAAGTGTGTAAGTACCTCATTAAGTTTGCAAGGAAAGATGGATATATTTGGATACAGCTGCATGACACCACCTTTATGAACTGTAACACAAATTACAGTCCCAGTGAAAGCAGCTACTAAGTATGGCTGCATGAATGCCTGCATAAATTTCATTCGTACAAGCACTGATGATATATATTAGTGATGTTTATTTGTTGAATAAGTTGACAACATAAGGGAACTTCAGTTTGTCAGAAATGAGTACGTGTCATGCGACTGGAAAAAAGTCACAGCTTTACAGGCTGTAATCTGTTTTGCTCTTCTGCTCTTACCATGCTATAAAATGTAGGAGTGGGCAATGGAGTGTGCCAGTGACTTGTATTAACCTCCAGGAATATTTTCTCATTGAAAACAACCAAAAATATTCCATATTAGAGGCGTTATGCAGATCCAGAACTATGCTGTTACTTTTCCTTGCTTAGATTTCACTTTATTGGCTACTGATCCATCTCTTCATACTTGGGGACATAAATGTAGCCCTTTATTAATTTTATCAAGGCTACTTTGTGTTTCGGAATTATATGACAGTTTCRTTGTAAAAGACTTTTTAAAAATGTATTGCTGAATTTGGTAAAACATAAAACCCTGTGAATTACTAAGAAATTGAATGTGGGKTTTTTTTTCCATGTTAAAATAAATGAATGTTTCAACCTCATTGTATTATCAGTTCAGTTAATAAAGTCAGTGTAGTAGGACAGTACCTCTTTTAGGCTATTAAAGAAAGTCATCCTGTTGCAGAGGGAGCAGAATTTGTTATTGTTCAGCTCTGGTTAGTTAGAATTGGCTGCTCTTCTTAGTAATGCCTTCGTTTACTATCTTAAAACCTAATGGTGAAATAATTTTTCCAAAGAACTTTTTCTAGCAGTTTGAGATACAAATACTATCTTTCGCAGAAGCACTCATGATCACCTATAAACGTGTTTCCTCTTTCCTGCTTGATCAGCTCTTTTTACATAACTGCTAAAATTGTTTATCGTCTGTAACCTTAATAGGAGGCTCACCAATGACAGAAATGCAGCCAGACTATTCCCTTTTGATTTCACTTCAAAACATAAAAAGCAATCATGCTGCCATTTGGCAGGGGAAGCTGGAAATCTGAAAGCACCTGAATGTTCATGCACTTGAGCCATTGTTTATTTTGCAMTTAATGATTCTAGTTGTGTACAAAGACTGAGCAGCCATCCATTCCAATAGTAAAGAGAGTTATATACAGTTAGTTTTATTGACACTTCATCTGAGGGTTTTAATACCATTTTTATTCTCATCTGTTAAAATAACCTCTCTTTTAGGAAAAGGAACAAACTTAGTGRATTTGGGTACAGTTATAGTGGAGAGACACTGGCTCTCAGCCCATTTGCCAGTGGGGACTGTTGCATAGACATCCAGAGCTTCAGAGGTCAGGGAAGGCAAGGAAGCTTTGTGGGCTTTTTGTTTTGTTTTGACCATGTGGCACGTTTTTATTTGCAGATAATACTAAACTTTCAGCAGATGCGTGCTAAAGTACCCACAAAATTCTGAAGAACTGGGATTTACCAGCTTGGGCTTGAACTACTGCAGAAAGTGATCTGTGAAATCTCAAACCCAGGCAGTATCCTCATTTTCTTACAGCTGAAACACTGGGTATCTAGAATTATAGTTCACCAGCATTATTAATGGTTAAATACAATTTGACATAAAAATATGTATTGTAGTTATTCTGTGTAGACTGAATCCGAAGGGGAAATTTGAAAATTGAATCCATTTTCTTTTTCAGCTCAAGTATATCTGCTATAAACATAGCTGAGGAAAATCTCATTTTCTTGTGTTATTCTTTTAAACCTTCAGGAGATGATTACTGATTTGGAAACCAAAATCTCTGCTTCTCATAATCAGAATTTGGTTGTTTTGGTTTTGGTTTTTTTTTGAGTCCACAAGAGTTCTTCAGTTTACTTCAAGCTATAATAGAGGCAAAGTTGCATTTGATGTTGGAGAATAACCTCTTTTGCCTTGTCAGCTTAACCTTGTTATTAATTAATTGTTAATACACTTCATGCTCCTAAGGGCTTGCATAAGAAGCCTACATTTGAATGTCCTGAAAACTTCTGCCTTCAATTATACGTTACAAGTTACCTCACAAATGTTCTAGAATATGCGATTTGATTAGGAAAACATCCTTCAAATGATTCTTTTTTTTACTTAGCCTGTTTTTTGAACTTCATTACAACTTCCTCTAATTCAGTTCTTCTAAACTCCCCAAAAGTTTGTGTATTCCATTAAACTACATTTTCCCCATTTGAAAAAATATTTGTGGATAACAAAAAATCCGTGTCCAGAATTCCAAGCAAATATTTTAATGCCTCCRTGATTGTATTTTCTAACAGAAAGACATTGAAGGAAAATGTATTTCCTTCAWCTTCTCTGCTGCACATTAGAGTCGTAAATGCTTAAGCTAGACTACTGTAATGAATTTTTTTTTTTGCTTTAGTCTATGCAAAAATGCATCAATATCCTAAAAGCAGACTTTTCACAAGTGAAAATGAACATAAGGGAAAACTGAAGAGCTGGCAACAGACAATGATGAATAGCAAATCTAACAAAAAGCCTTGCCTCACYGTTGGGTAAATCATGAGGTAGTAGCATGAGAAGCAAAAAGCAGTGTTAGGAAAATTGGACAAGAGCCTAGCTCTCTTAYTCCTGTAATATACAAACTATCCCGTCCATACTGAGGCTAGTGGCGTTGTGCGTAGTATTTAGGATTTCCCTGTACATGTGGATGTTAAATAGCCATTTTCTGATTAACCCCCTTTATTCCTGGTGTTCTTCATGTCTGCGGCATTTGTGGTGTCATGCAGGACTCTGCTGAAGGGAGGATTTCTGCTTGTGAGGGAGGCCCCATGCTAGGGTAGGAGTGGAGCCCAAGAAGTTCCATCTGCCTGTGAGGAGGAACTTCTTTCCTGTGAGGGTGCCAGAGCCCTGGCACAGGCTGCCCAGGGAGGCTGTGGAGTCTCCTTCTCTGGAGRTCTTCCAAACCCGCCTGGATGCCGCCTGTGCCCCGTGCTCTGGGTGTCCCTGCTGGAGCAGGGGGYTGGACTAGGTGATCTCTAGGGGTCCCTTCCCGCCTCAACCATGCTGTGGTTCTGAGTGAGCAGGGAGGGCCTGCACTGCAGTCAGCCAGCACTGCCGTGCAGCGTCCCACTGTACTGCAACTGAATATATTGGCCTTCTTTATGGTGAAAAGGCATCTTGTCATAGGCAAATGTTAACTACAGATGAAAATAAGGTCAGGAGAAGAATGGATAAGTTAAAGAGGATGGGAGAATTTTGAATACTTTCAAATGAATACTGGTTTTGGACCTTATTCCAGTATTTCTTACAGCATCGTTAGGATTTAATTTCTTTGGACTAGAATACATGGTGCTTGGCATTAGAGCTATAAGGAAAAAATGAAAATGGTGGGGAAAATATAGTTACCACAAACTCATTTATCTTATTGTCCAAAATCTAATTTAGCAATCAGTTTTCTTAATCATGTCAAATGATATGCTAGGATGAAGAGTGACTGGGAAGAAATCTCAATTTGTCTTCTAATGACTCAGGCTCAATGCTAGGAAAGCTGTATGTAAATTCCTTATGGCATTTGCTCCCTCTTCCCCAGTGCTTAATGCATGTTTTTGAATAGGCCTGTTGAAAATATATATCCACAAAGAGAATAGGATATTTCAAATACCATTTTCCATTGGTTGGTTTGCTTTCCTTTGAGGTATCCTTCTTTCAAGTCTGACCTTCTTTGGATGTTGTTTTTATAACTCTCTAGTATGATGAACTGCGGTGCCAGCTGGTGAAGGCTTCATCTGTGCAGTTCTARCTTTTCCTCAAAGCACAGGATCTTCCAGCGAGTAACCAGTGAGAAAAGACAAGGAGTTGATTTTGGTTCTGTGCTTTTACTTTGGTTACCAACTGTCATCTGCAACTAGTTCTGGACAGGAGAAAATTCTGGTTTCCCAAAATGAAGATACTTGCGTGTTGAGGAGTGTGTGTCATGCCCTTGTGCGGGAGCCATCAGGAAGGTCTCTCCTGAGGCCCCAGTGCCACTACGAGATCCGTCTTAATTACAGTCGTGAGCTCTGTCCGTGCAGATCAAGGTTCTGCCCTTGAGCTGGTAGTCTGGCAGCACAGGCTAGGGGTGGAACCAATGCCACAGAAAATGGCTTTTTCTTTACCAGGTTTCTCACTTTTTCAGTTGTTTCCTCTCTCGTGTCAGGATGCTGTGAATTACAGGGTGTGGTGCCTAAAAAATGGCCAGTCAGTATTTGCAGTCTGTCCTCTGCGGACTCTGAGACACAGCATAGGTAAAAGAGAAGGGAAATTAAATCTGCTCAGAGCTGAATAACTGGGAGAAATTCAAAATATAAAATACTTTGARTCTTTCTTGAACAGTTGTGTTCACCCATTTGGGTGCTACCGACTGGCCACAGAACAGTGAAAAGTAAGCAAGCTGTTTCTATATAAATGTTTTCTTTAAGGGCTATATAAGTTTCATGAAAAAATGAGGTTACAACTAACATAAAATTTTGACAGAATTTCAGCTTTGAAAAGGTCAAATAAATGTAATAAATCCAGTTTTACAGAGCCGTATTGCATTCCAGGCGACCTGCATAGCTGTTTATAAACTAATTCATCATCCTAAAATACAGAGAGCAGCTTTTTGGTGTTTAATTAAAATAACCAGTCAAAAACACTTGATCTTGTGAACCTTTCTCAACGGCCTAACAGCCTTTGCACAAATGAAGCTTGCATATATAGTTGCAGTGTGTCACGTAAATTAATATTTAAACAGTGTTTTGAAACCTAGCTGATGAAATGCATTCTGTCTGGGTAGTTTCTGTACTCACTAACATGACATTAACCTGCAGCACTTCACTGCAGAGAAGACTCTCTCGCTGAGACAATTCAGTAAGGAGCTTCAGAGGCCCATCTACATACCATGCAGTTTGAATCCCAATAGCTGTTTACAGGGCTTCAGCCAAACCTTAGTCATAAGTGATGCTTTGTTTCCTTAAGATGCCTAAAGAAGTGCCCATTTTTCGTTTTTATGTCAGGACCAGATGCACACTCCATTGACTGTGGCAGTCTGTGTTCTAGTTTTAAACTAGACCAGAAAATAACCCAGCAAAGTGATGCTGAGTTTGCCTGGGATCGTTTGGGAGGCTGAGAAGAGCAAGCAGTTGAAAAGGGAAAGCCCACCTAAGAGCTTTGGATAGACAGTGAGTAGTTATCTTCAAGTAGAAATAAATCAGTGTTATTCTAACATAGAAATTAGTTTCATTAAGAAGTTAAGGCAGAATCTGTTTCTCATAAATTTGTTGATATTTTGACTTAGTCTTGCAATAGTAGTGGTAATTTCAAGTGGGTATTGACGTAGTGAGGTACCAAGAAATCTTAGTTCAACAGCATAGGATAGGGTCTTATACACACACAAACAACATTTGCACAGCTCATTTGGGTCTGTCATGTGCATTTACTGAGRCTTAACATCACTACTATGTGCTTTAAGAAGAGAAGACTCCCTTTGTCTTAAGGTTTTCAGTTTGTTTCTGGGAAAAGCTCCAGTGTGTGTGCAAGGCCTGTCGTACACCAGAGCTATTCTTCTTACCTGTAATACACCGGAGGTGTTTTACTTCTAGATGCATTTATTTATACATTAGCTGTCACCACAAAGATCATTTTTGTATTTTCCAGGGTATACATTTCTAAGTAAGTGTTTTTACAAATTSTTCACATGGGACTGTATATTTAGATATTTTACGATGTAAGGTTTTTAACAAATAGAAAGAAAATAGAAAAGTCTCCTTGTAAAGCTCTAATACATTTCTATTTGAAAAATAAATATTTTATCACTTGTCAGTTACTTATTTTTACTATGCTCTTTCACAAGCACTCCTTGAGGATACTTTTCAATATGTCAAGGCACAGTCAGTTGAACAGCAGAATGAGCAGTTATTTCACTACAACCATGGCAGGAAAAAGATTAGTGTAAGATAGATRTTTTTAATGCAGAATAGTCTGTTTCATGATTATTACTCTCTTTCTGGGTTTAAACTCTAAAAAGCTGTATGTTTGTTTTTCTAAGAAAAAAATYCTTCTAAGCTTCTTAAGTGAGAAATTTCATATTTATGGAGTTCATCTTAACTCYGTTACAAAAGAGATATTTTCARTAAGTTATTTTAAAAGCCTCAGAAAGTTTCTGTCCTCTGAAAAAGCAGAGAATGGTCCTGTCAGCATCTTGCAAAAGYTTTTGCATGATTTTGCAAGACAGATATTAGTATTAACATTTTTGTGAGATTACCATAGCAAGCAGTGATGTAAAAGTTTTTATTTCTTTTAAGCATCTAAACATTCAACTACATTCTAAGGAAAATTGGCATTGGCTGATGTAAACAGATGAGTGTACCTTCAACAACAAATATGTTCACTTTGTCCCCTTTAGATGACCTAATCATCTGAACAGTAGCCCGGCTGCATCACACTCACATAAGGAAACCTTTGAAACTTTACATTCTGTTCTTGYGATAAAGCCCCGTGAGTGGAAAAGACCTTTTGCCTTTGTTTATCATGGATGCTGCCCTCCCAGATTAAATGGGGCACTTCCTTATCTCTTGTCGACCTAATGGTCCCATTCCGGTTGAAACCCGTCTGACAGTCTGAAGTGCCTTTCATGCCAACTCTCTTCCTTCTTCCATCTGCTTTACTGCTGCTTCAGTATCCTATATGGTATCTTCATTTATCTCTTGCTAATGAAGACACAAAAAGTGTCTCCTCTCCATATATATCTCATATATCTGCATGCTTGCCCAAATGAATCTGAATACATCTGGATATTTGGTAAATGACTTTTTTGGTTTGGCTTTTTATCTTATTTTAACTGTGAAAGGTTTTTAGGATGAAGCTTCTGTGTAAAATATCTCACTGTGCAGTAAAGCACATGACCTCTGTCTCGCAGTCAAGCCAAGATGGGTTTGGTGAAGGGCAGAGTGCGTTCTACTTATTGCTATGATTCAGCAATTTCTCTTTTAGAAACAGCATATAGTCTTTCTGTGTCTCATTTATCCTTTTCTGAGTAAGCAAGCAACTATTCTTAGGGCATGGTATCTTTTCCTATCCCTCTAACATTGCTGTGGAAAAAAAAAAAAGGTGGAAAATGAAGGCAGAACTGGAAAAGTAAAATATGGATAGTATAGCATAATTAAAAGTTTTAGGTGTTCTCTGTCTCCTAACCAGAATGGGATTTCTGTGCTGCTCAAAGGAAGGTCAGTCCCTGGCTTGTAGTTTTGTACCCAGATCTATGAAGAGGAAGGTAACAGCTACCCTTGAAGAGTTCCAGTGTGCCACATGCGTATCACCCAGCTGTGGAAATACAAGACTAATAAAGAATCCACGTTGTGATCATGACAGCATTGGCAGTCACCCTTGTGCAGCCCATACTGATTTATCTAGACAGTTAATGATCCTTTGCGACATCACATTTTTGAGAGTTCTGTGATATTTCTTTTAATCTTTAAATTTTAAGTAGATTAAGCACACAGAAATTGTCTTTTTTTCCTAAAGAATACTCTAAGTTAAGGACTATTTACAGTCAAGATAAAGATAAAACCAGTCAATGGCTACTTTGTCAAGTAGTTCATTTGCTTTTATTTCTTTTTAAGGCACTTGGAAGTAATTATTTTTGGTTTAGATTACTTGTTTTCACTGTTTCTTTTCTCACCATCAGCAGCCTTTGGTCTTTATATATACATTAAAATGAACTGTTCTTTTATACTGATGCAGTTGGGTTTTTTTCCTGTATGTTGAATGTTTTGGTTTTCTGCAGTATRTTTTTTAGAAATAAGTCAGAGAAGTTTTAATACAGTTTGCTGAGCCACAAGCATCTGACAGTTGCACCTTTGATTCTTGCAGCCTTATTTTCCGCTCCGAGTACTTTGCTGTAACCAAGCGACAAGCCCAGAGAAGCCCCATCAGCTGGGCAGAGTTGTTAGCTCACATAATAAATGCATTACTGGCTTCTATCTGTGTTGTTTTATGACTCTAGGGAAGATGAACATGCCCTTATCCAGCAGTATTGCCAGACCCTGGGAGGAGAGTCGCCCGTGAGCCAGCCGCAGAGTCCTGCGCAGATACTCAAGTCAGTGGAGAGGGAAGAGCGGGGAGAGCTGGAGCGCATCATCGCCGACCTGGAGGAAGAGCAAAGGTCTGGTCATCAGCTGCCTGCTGTCTGAGTGGTCACCTCGCTCTCACTGCTTGCATCTGGCATGTACTGCATGCAGGTCTTGTTGGAGAGGATGAGAAGACAGGCACCCAGTGAAATCCGAGTTCATAGCCTGCATCCTTGTTTGGTGAAAGAGTCACCTGTGACAAAATATTTGAGTTTCACCTCTACTTTATTGTGTGTGCTTTTTATCTGTGAGCAAGGAGTGGAGCTTTGTATCAGCTGTGTGTCTCCTGTAGTTAGTTGGAGGTGATAAAATCATTTGAACTACGAAAGGTTTTTATTTTATGTGCTTGATTGTCATCACTCTCTTCTTCTCCTAATGCACCAGGAGTCTGCAGATAGAATACGAGCAACTTAAGGAGCAACATCTTCGGAAAGGAATCAACCCTCTGGCATCACCCCCAGACACTGTTGTGTCCCCTCAGCATGCTGCTGAGGATGCCGAGCTCCTCGCTGAAGCTAAACTCCTAAGGCAACATAAAGGTCGCCTGGAAGCAAGGATGCAAATACTGGAAGATCACAACAAACAGTTGGAGTCTCAGCTTCACCGGCTACGGCAGCTGCTTGAGCAGGTAAATGGATAGTGGTGTCTTTCTCCAACACTGTTTCCAGGTGATGGTGAATCAGAGGCTTTGGGATTTTATTGCACRTATTTTTTTCCCAAATTATGCTGATTTACTGCATTCAGGATAAGGAGACATTTTTTTCTTGCAGTCTATGTTGCTGACTATAAGGTCAAAATGAAGGCAAAATAATTACAATTGGTGGAGTAATCATGGTAATTTCTGAAGTGAATAACACAAAACAAGCAAYAGTCCTTTCACCCAAATTAAAGAGGACGAGGAAGAGAGTATATGCCTTTTCCTAAGTAGTGATGCAAGTCACACCCAGTATTGTACTTAAACTCTTCAACCTTTCCTTAATATGTCCTAGTTATTGCCTGGATTCTTAGACACCTAGGCCTTTCTTGGCATTCCAAAGGTRAGGAGGCTTCTCTTGAGCAACACATTTAGACCAGTAAGAGACAGAAAAATGTTCTACAGATAATTAAATGCTGCAGACAGGAGACTCTTAGCAATATTTGGTAGCTATAGATATCACTGGATTTCTTTGTTGGAGAAGCAAGTGCTGAATGCAGAATATGCATATCTAGATTATAAAAGTACCAACAGTAACTTATACAAGGTATTGTCAGAGGTGTTTATTCTATATCTTCTGTAGAAGCTTGGATGATGAAGAGTGTATGAATGTGTTCTCCTAAATAATCGGCAGAGYTTGATCAGAGTCCAGTGAGGGAAACGATCCCTGGACTCCATGAGCCAGGTGAACAGCCAYGATTCTTAAGGAATTTAACCTCACAAAACAGATATGGCAAGGGCATAAATTCCTGCTGTTGATGAACTCTTTTCAGTGGCTGCCTTTCTCATTTTTCTACCTAGTCTTGAAGTGTAGTATTAAAGTGCCTCTCTTCCAGTGGCTTCCCTACCCTTCTAGCAGCATTCTTTTTGGATGTTCTTGTCATTWTGGCATCTTTCATCAGTATTTGAGTAGCTTAAATATTGAAAAAGGAAAATAAGGACTGGTTCTAACTGCTCATCTCAATMGTTCATGAAGTAAATATCTCCATGACTGTGGCCACCCCAGGGTGTTCCAGACTTAGTTCTGCTGAAACAGCTGACAAGGGAAATGCAGAAGTTCTGCCAAACGCACAGGCTGTTTCAGTGTAGTTCTTAAAGCATGAAAATTGCTCACCCTTTAAAGCTTTGTTTTGTTCTAGCATAACTGTGAATAATCTTACTAAACATATAATTGTGAAAGCTTTTTAGAATCCTCATAATGTCCTTAGTTATGCTTTTGGGGTATAATGTGTATATTGTGTTTTAAAAAAAAAAAACAAAACCCTTCTTTAGCAGTTTTGTCTTTTGATTTTTCTGGGCATTCTGGAGTTCCTGCTCTGTGAGAGTCATGCTGTGGTTCTGCTGGTTCTGAATGTCCTGACTAAAGCTGTTCCAATTTCCCTGCTCCTCCTCTCAAGGAGTGGCTGGAATTAAGTCAAGTTATTGTAGAGGGTCGGCATCGTTGTTTCCATAGTATTTCGGGGATTTGCAGTATGCCTCTCTAAATGCATCTTTATTTTATTGGGGACTAGGGGCACGGTTTGTTTGCTTTTTACTGTCACTGGGCAAATTTTTGCAAGCTCTTTACTGTGATGTCTAAGTTACTATTCTGGAGGATTCGCAGGAGGATTCAGAAATTGTGAATAATTCAGTTTTTCCACATGCATTTTTGGAGCTTCCTTCAGCTGACATTAATGCACTTATGAAACAGCACTAAATCCCATTACTATGCCGTTAACATTCGTCCATCTGTAAAAATGACCAATTTTAGTAAAAGTTTCTTTTCGTATCATCTAGGTCGTTTTTGGTATGTGAAAGTTTTTCCTTTTTTCACTGCCGTAATTATAGGACTTTATCTAAAGCCAACTGGGGATCTAAGCTTTGTTTATTTTCATTACTGTTGTTGATTGCCCTTTCAGCGGATAGGAGGAGTTCCTTTTCTCATGACGGGAATTGGGTGATTTGCATAGAAGATTCCCTTGAATCCGAACGTCAAAACATTTAACAACTGCAGAGCTCCCCTAACAATAATTACTGGTATTAAAGGATACAGCTTCGTGTAGCAATTTCTCTGCCACGGCTGGCATCTCATGTCATCTCTTTGTATTGAAGCTTCTGTCAAGAGCAACTTTCTGCCTTTGCTTTTTCCTGGTTGTTGCTTAGGTTAATAACTTGTCACCGAATCTGAAAGTACCGACCTCCTTTTTTCCCTAAGAGATGTGAGATGAATTTGTCTACCCACTGACATTGAGGGAGAAGCTAAATGAAATTTGGAAGCTTCCCTGTCGTGGCTGTTTGATCTGTATGAACGTCTCTTTCCGAGACGCTCTCTGGGGAGCGCGCTGATCCGCGCCGCGCTGCCTCCTCGCACACACGTTTGCCCGCTTCAGCTCCTCATCCTGAGGTGACCATGCTATTTTTAGGTTAGCAAGCCCAAAGGATTGGTAGCTGTCACACCACTGTCTTTTTTTGTCCGCCTGATTGATTGTAGTGCCAAAGAGGAAGGTGAAAGAGAACTGGCGAGCTTTGATACCGGTATGTTAATCGTACAGAGAAAGAAAAATAATCCATTTTCAATTTTCTTCCTAGAGCCCTGTTAGATATTGCACATGCAAAATAAGACTTGTGGTGAAGGGCATTGTAAGTCTGTTAGGATTTTTTTCTGTAAGTCTGTTAGGATTTTTTTCTGCTTCCCTGAGCTACTGAGTAGTGGTTTCATATTGAGTTTGAGGTTGAAGTAAATCGAAGCTAGTATCATAGATCAATGGATATATCACACTGTAGGACAAGGTAAATAAAGACTGCAGCTCCCTCTCCTGAAAGCAGAGGAGCTGTACCAGAAAAGCAGAATATTTTTATTTTGTTTGTACCAGAAGAGTAGAATATGTTTATTTTGTGGCTGGGAGAATAAGCTTGAAACAAGCAGAAACCTCTGTAATTGGTTTGCAAAGGGAATTAGCTTTTGTTTTGTTTTTGAGACTCGCTGTGATTCAGAGATGTCTTCTCCTCACAGAAGTGAATCAAGTGAATCACAGGTATGGTTTATRTTTCTAGGACCCAGAGAACCCTTCAAACTCTCCCTTGGGAAAGAACTGTTAGGGCTCTTTTCCTCTGGCTTCTGCCTAACCCCTGTTTGTTGGGTTGTTTTGAGTAGGAATGCCTGAACTTCATAGTGCCTGAAGAGGTTTGATGGTGGGAATGATTAGATGCTGTAGGTGTTATCCAGCAAGAGTCGGGTAGAAGAGGCTTTCCATGAGTTTTCAGTCTACTAATTCTTGATGTTCACTTTGTAGTGTTGTACAGTAGCCTGTGTCTTCTCTGTGCCTCCCATTCTCCCCCAGGAAAAAAAGTTAAGTCATGTAACTGCATGTAGTAGTATCCTTATTTATTTTGTGTTCAACAGTGGTCGGTACTTCATTATGAAAGTATTTCCACTATTGGAACCCTTCTCTTAATGCTCCAAAACCCACAGTTCATCTTTCTAGCTGTGTTCTATATTTGGAGCAGGAGGATTTTGATTTCATTTGGCTTTTTTTATAGTAGGTATTGCAACTGGGCARTGTAACATTGTAAGTATGTTTAAGTAAAGCATGAATTCATCAGATATAGGCCTTTGATCGTAAGGGATGTGGTCCCTCTTTAAAAATCCAGGAGCAGTATTCCATTCTGATTATTTTAGCAGTAAGTGCTACACAACCACAGAGTATAATATGTTCTGTTTGTTCTCATTTTAACTGCTGAGTCCTCATGCKCTGTGTTGGCTTTTTTTTTCCTGCCAGTTTGAGTCATGTGGCTAAGCAGCCCTAAATGTACTTTGCTACAAAGTCTTCATCTGAGTTCATAGGCATCTCCTAATTAATCCTGACTTTGCATTGCCTCGCCATCCTTGACTTAGCCTCCATGGTGCTGTACTGCAGTTCTGTACCAAGTCCAGCCCTCTTCTGAAAATTGCTTCATTCCRGATTGAAGTAACCCTTAACCCTTGCTGTGGTTGCTTCATCTCTGCACCATCACAGCTTTAAACTCTGCTTGAGCAGAGGTTGCCTGTATACCAGGTTGCCTGGCTTGCTGAAGGAGGTTTGGCCTGTGTGGCAGCAGCAAACTCCTTTCACCTGCACTCTGTAACTCAACTGAAGTCTGATTGCTGAATAGCAAGTGACGGTAGCTCTTCTCAGGAGTGTCAGACAGTGAAATCTTTGGCTGCCTTGAAAGCGTTTCAGTTTTTTGCTGTCTTTTGAATGCAGAGCAATATTAAGAAATATTATTTAGTTATTCTTCTTAGGCAAAGCTGGAGGTTACTGAAAGAGAGATGAGATTTGTTGGAGAAAAAGAGATTCGCTGAGAGCTCCAGGGAGCATTTCTTCTCTAGTGCATATGAAAGAAAACGTTTTTCTCTTTGTTCAACAACTTTCAGTTTTCTTTTGTTAAAGGGTGGGTTTTTTTTTTTCATCTGTAAGTTTAAAGTGAACGTTGCACTTGGGGCGGTGAGCTGCAAAAGAGCAAAGACTGGGCGTAAGTTAACTGTGTTTTGTATTTTTCCTCTTTGCACTGAGTCTCATTCATAACTGTTCTGGATACTTTTTCAGTCTGTTACTTTCCAAAAAARCTTAAAGGTGATATTATTTTTGCGTTTGTTCTGTGTCTGCTTTTATCAGGTTTGGTTAAATATTCCATGCTTTAGACTGTTAGGAAGTAATTTTGTGATTTGCATTCAAAAAGATAAGATGATGGGGCAACCATTTGAACTAAGATTATGCAAGTGCCTCAGATGTTAAATGCTCTTTTACGTACTTCTAGTTTTCCAGAGTAGTCAGTTTGGGAGCTTAAATGTAAAACCCTCTTCCTCAATTTCTTAAAGAAAAGAGGAGAAAATGCCTGAGCAAAATCCCTTCTGATACTTCTGAGTTGAAGTGGAGAAGCCTGTGATTTTTTCTTATTAATGCATCAATGTGTGTGTGCATAAGCACATATCTCTGTGTGTGTATATTCTCAAACACGTACATGTTTACAGCCAAGTATAATACAAGATTCTCTGATGGATTCATTAGTGAATTTAGGTATACAGACTCCTGTTTTCTGAAGTTTCTGTAATTTTCTGTAAAAAAAGATAGCTTTCTGTAAATTACGTACTGCATAGTTTTTCTTGAAGCCCTACATGCTCTGAGGAAACAGTTCCCATGGGAGCCAATGGATAGCCCTCACTGCTTCCATTTAACAGAGTCCCCCTGGAGTCCAATGCCTGCACTTGGCTTGATTGGGAAGGAGTTTTCCAAAACTCTTGAAGATCAGAAAGCTGCCACAGGGCAGGATCCGTTGCCTTTGCACAGGGCAGCACAGCTGAATATCCCAACTGAGCCACAGTACCATGGTGTGGTCCATACGTGGAGCTTGGCTGAGGGAGCCCGGCCGAAAGGAGGGCGCCTGCCCTTTGGATTGTGTGTAATTTTGCAGATGACACCAAGCTGGGTGGAGTGGCCGACACTCCAGAGGGCTGTGCTGCCATCCAGAGAGACCTGGACAGGCTGGAGAGTTGGGCAGAGAGGAACCTCATGAGGTTCAAHAAGRACAAGTGCAGGGTCCTGCACCTGGGGAGGAATAACCCCAGGCACCAGTACAGATTAGGGGTBGACCTGCTAGAAAGYASCTCCACGGRGAGGGACCTGGGARTCCTGGTTGACACCAAGTTAACCATGAGKSAGCAGTGTGCCCTCGTGGCCAAGAAGGCCAATGGGATCCTGGCCTGCATSAGGAGGAGYGTTGCCAGCAGGTCAAGGGAGGTGATTCTGCCCCTCTACTCAGCTCTGGTGAGGCCRCACCTGGAGTACTGKGTGCAGTTCTGGGCWCCCCAGTATAGGARGGACGTGGAGCTTCTCGAGAGGGTCCAGAGAAGGGCAACCAGGATGATTAAGGGAATGGAACATCTCTCGTATGAAGAGAGGCTGAGTGAGCTGGGCCTGTTTTCTCTGGAGAAGAGAAGGTTGAGAGGGGATCTGATTAATGTGTATAAGTTCAGGAAGGGAGAATGCAGGGAGGAAGGGGACAGGCTGTTCTCACTGGTGGCCAGCAACAGGACGAGGGGTAATGGCCACAAGCTGGAGCACAGGAAGTTCCGTCTCCAGGTGAGGAGCAACTTCTTTACTGTTAGGGTGACAGAGCAGTGGAACAGGCTGCCCAGGGAGGTTGTGGAGTCTCCTACTCTGGAGGTCTTCAAAACCCGCCTGGATGCCACCCTGTGCCACATGCTGTAGGTGTGCCTGCTTGAGCAGGAAGGTTGGACTAGATGATCTGTAGAGGTCCCTTCCAACCTTAAATATTCTGTGAATTCTGTGTTTCTGTGGTGCACATTGATAGATGAGCACTGCTTGGAATGAGGAGCTCCCTGGAGCCTGGATTTTCTTCCAAGCAGTTGTGCTGGCCTAAGCCAATGGTCAGCAGTTCAGAGAGAAAGCAAGGCACAGCATAAAGAAAAGGAAAGGAGGGGGAAGACCACATATAAGCGCCCACTTCAGTTCTGTAGACCTCATGTATCCACATTTCCATGTTTTTCTAACCACGCTGTGTCTTGCACGTAGCCYGAGTCAGAGGGCAGAGTTAATGGCGCCTCTCCGTGCGCCTCGCCGCAGCATCCCGCGCTCAGCTACCCGCTGGATCCAGAGACCAGCTCCCCGTTCCAGCACACAGGTGAGGGCTCTGCTCAGTAGCTTCGTTTGTGCCTTTCTTAAGGGACTGATACATAAATAAAATGGAACTGATTTTTCCAGTGCTAATGGGAATAAGACTTAGTCTTATTAATAAGACTTAACAAGACTCAAAGCTAGAGCTGTGAGTTACCCACTGTTGCAAACAGCTGCTTTATCAGAAAAATCCATGCTAATCTGAATTACAGATTTTTATCTAAAGTGCTCTCCATCTCCTCATTTTTTAACAAACAAATTTCCCTGAGTTAATCTATCGATATGAAAGAGAGAATCACATTTCATTAGAATGAAATAGCAAAAAGCTGTTTGTCCTACATTGCATGGATGCAGCTAAGCAGTTTGTCACAAAAAAGAAAAAACACCTGAAAATATGTAATAGAAGTTTTCTGATGGCTTCCTATAGCACTGCTGTATATCCTTTGTTTGCTCTGTATTTTACTCCTCAAAACTCAACRTCTTTAGGAATTGTTTAGAAACTTGTATACAGCCTCTGCACGTAAAGGGTTTTCTATTTTAAAAGATATTTTAAATGTCCATTAGCCAAACTCATTAATTCCATTGAGAATTGGCATAAATAATCTGATTGCTCATTCCCCCCTACCTTTGCTTCCAAGCTTTTGTGTTATAGGTAAAAATGTTCTTATTTCTGTGAAAAACAGGAAAAATATTCTCTTTTATATTGAAAAGTTTTCATTCAGCCTTGGCATGTTGCTGGCATCTTAAAAAAAAAAAAAGAAAAGAAAGAAAGAAAAAAAAAAAAGAAAGAAAAAATCACAAAACTTCTGTTTTGAGGGAGTGACTAATAACATCAGCAAGAATGAACTTAGTTGTATTCCCTAGCCATTCCATTGGCTAATTTTAAGCATTGCTTAAAAAAAAATAAAGAAGATGGCAAGGAGAATTTTAACACTATTRAAATTACTTTTGCATATGAAATAAAGACTATCTAAAGTTGATGGGAGTTTTTTCCTACCCTCCAAAAAAGAATAATTTATTTGGAAGCTATGTGACAAATTATTTGAAAATAGAACAGAATATTAATTCAGCAGCTATCAAGTGTAATTCCTTCATCTGGCTAAGCATATATTTTAACTGTAAATTCTCATACACTTGTAAGCAATTCCCTTTGGTTAGAACTGGGATGTGGTGGTTAAACTTTAATAATGGAGAAACAACTTTAGCTGCAAATCCATAATTTAACTTCTACCTTCTCTCCCAGGGCTGACAATTATCAATGATAGCTGCTGCACATTAAGTTGCAAAGGCTTCAGGTAGTGSTTTCACTTGAAATATAATGGAGTATTTAACTCCATTGGGTAAGAGCTAGGGTTGGATGAGAATGCCTTTCAGGATGTCAGTGTCCTTTTTAATTTTCTCTTCTTGTTATTAAATTATTATTGCTCTTTTTTGCAATTTCATTCCTACAGATGACTTGCTAGCCCCTCCTCATGATACCAGCACAGATCTAACAGATGTTATGGAGCAAATCAACAGCACATTTCCAGCTTGCTGCTGTAAGTTTAACAAGAGCTGTTTGTGAGAATATTACTAAATATGAGGCTGACCGCTGAAGAAATAAGTCATTCTCAGTATATTGACTGGTCAATTGTGRGAATTTCTTTTTGGCGGTGGGATGAAGTGGAGACTTTGTTTTATTTGTATATATTGATATTCTGTGAGTTCTGTTCTGTTTATGATACAGAATTTGTGTTATAAAAATGTAKATTTTCAGCCCCAGCTATTTGTCCCAGCAAAAATACGGAAAGTTTATAGTATGTTTATTAAACTTCTTAAACTGCTCTTTAAAATGAAATAAGTAGCAATGGCCATTTTAAAAAAGTGCAAATGAGRTGAAGATATTTATGCCTGATCCTTTAAGAACCATTTGGATAGTACGGTGCTGAATTCCTTTTCCTAAGTTCTTCGAACCCTATTAAAATACCTATCTTTTGCTTGTACATTGCTTGCCGAGCTGTGAAGGGCTGCTTTAGAGACGATGCACTTTGCACCTTTAGAGAAAACAAATGAGCATCCAGCCCAAGAAGTTGTGTTGCAGCTGCCCTGGAGGTTTTGAGCAAGTTCACTTGTTCAGAGCCCTCTCCTTTACAAATTAAGGATTTGGGTCATCTCTCCTTCAAGTCAGTAGCTAGAGGAGCTACTCAGCGCAAATCAAGATTTAGGTCGTTGGTGTTTATATGTGTGTGTATTTTTATATTTATAATATATATTCTTTTAATCAGTAGAAAATGAAAATAGTGTCACTTTTGCTTTTGTCAGTTCCTGTCTTGCATATATAAGCAATATAACAACTCCTGGATATTTGGCCCATGTCAGTCTGGTGAAAATCGGATAATCTTTAATTCCCTGGATTCCTGTATAAGAGCCAACTTGATGATGTCTGCTCTCCCCAGGCTGCAAACAAGCAAAATGTCATTTCTGTGGCACGATAGCTCGAATGAGGCAGGAGGGACTGAAACTGAAAACCATGGCCCCATAGCACGTACATCTGAGCGTGTAAAAGGAGTCCTCCACTAAATAAAACATGTCACAGTTCCAAATCTCATGCGGCTTTGCCTTTGGCACTGATGCTCTGCTGCAGGCCTCAAAGCAGTGCGCACCACTCGTAGGTGTTAGTTACGTCTGCCCTTGCTTGGCCCTGTGACAGTATCTCTCATTTGAGAGATTTCTCGGCAGCATTTTTTTAACCCACATCAGATTGACACGCTCAGTTTCCAAAGGCTGGAATGGGAACTGTCAATCTGGCCTTCTCAACAGGAGTGTGTTAAACCCTTGGGGTTTTGCTTGAGAGGGCCCTGACAGGCCATCTAATCCATCATCATGTCCTGTGGCCACATCACATCTGTCATTCCTAGTGGGACAGTTGCCTAACCTGTTCTGCAAGACTTCCAGTAATGCAGACTCCAGAGACTGCCTTGGCAATATGTGTTAAGTGCATCACTGTATTCCCAGCCTTAAAGAATAATGATACCCTCCTTAAACCTGAAGTAAGTAGTTTTAGAACAGCGTTCTTGTTTTACGTATTATGTCCATTATAGMTAGATAGATGGAATAGTGTTTTACATCCTCATTAGTGTTCTCTCCTATCTTGGCTACAGCTTTTAACTACAGTTTTTTTTACAGAAAGYTACCAGGGACTGAACCTTGGATTATTTCTGCCCCATGCTGACTTTATAACAGTGCCACTCTTCTTTTTTATGCTATTTGTTTTAATAGCCTTTCAAGATATAATTCCTTTTGAAATCGATATTTCTACTTTTTCCGAACATTCCTTGTGAAGCAATTTTTCATAGAGTTAGGCCAGCAGTGCTCTTAGTTTTTGGTCCCCTGATTCTTCGGATGTAATATTTCTTTCTGTGCCTGCTTATGAGGTTGCTGCTCAGCACTAGGCAGAGGTGCAGCCGTGCTCCGAGTTGTTGCCTTTGTGACCAAGTGAGTTCCGGAAGAGAGCTCACATCTTGGAGCTTTCTGAGACTGAGACAGATGATAGAAAATTGTAGTATTAATATAATTCTCTGTCTTTTTCCCCTTGCTCTGCTTGGGTATTTCGGTCTGTGTGACACGTAAGATGAAACATTGTTAGAGGGTGAGCTAATACCTGTCGTTTTTGGAGGATTTCCAATTCAAGAGCGCAACTAGTGTTTAATACGTTATTCCCATGCCTAGAATTAATGACAAAAGGAGCCTTGCAGCAAAAACAATGATAGCCAGAGCTTCCAAACACCAAAACCTGGTGGAAGCAGAGTCCCACAGGGAAGGCCTTCTGTAGTGCAGTCTTGCAGCCCAAACATAATCTGTTGGGAAAGCTTTATGCCTTTTAATGACATTAATATGCCCTTGGGACTATGATAAAGGTCCACTGTCTTCTGCAGAGAAGATGCTTTTGACCTTTTTCAATACTATTGGATATTTTTTTTCTGCTTAGCTGTAAGGAGGAAAAGTTAACAATTCTGGAAAAAAAAAAAAAGCGAGTTCTGTCTGCTGGTAGAGAAGCCTTTTGAAAGTAGATTAAAATATCCRGTTGTTTGAACAGAGGAGGAATACTTCCTTGTGTGCTGCCAGAATTTTAATTTCTTTCATCTCCTGAACTAAAGGGAGTGCAGTGGAACAGAGAGGTTCTGGAATCTCCATCTTCAGAGACTTTGAAGATGTGACTAGTCAAGACTGTTGGCAGTGGTCRTTTTTTTTTTGAGATGTTGGACTAGATAGCTGCAAGGGCCTACATTTCTGTGCTCTGTGAATCAACTTCTGTCATACAAATTCAGACTCGTGATAGAAAGCTTCTTGTGACTGATGTATTTCCATGCCAATCTTTCTAACATGGTGATAGATCTATATTAGAAATACTGCCCGCCACTTATCATGTATGCTCCTGAGGGAACGTCTACAGTTCCTGTTACAGTTCAGCACTGCTAGGTCCCTGTGAGTTCACAGAAATTTCTGAGTACTTTGTGTCTTCATGAGATGCTCTGGGTATCTTGACAGCTGTGGTTCTAATAGCAGTATTACAGTCTATTAACTTAGAGTGTCTAAGTAGCTATTGCTATAAGACCCAAGATCTCACAATCTACTTGATAKCTGTATTCAAAACTTCAGAAGGAGAGGGGGATGATAACATGTTCACCTGGATCTCTGGTGTCTAGCATGGAAGAAAAGCAACAAGGACCAGGTGATTTTCACTCCAAGAAGAACAGGGAGGAAAGGAGAACGCTGGCATATGGTATCTCTAACTCAGGCCATGGACGTGTCTGATACCATGAGTTCTGAATTTCTTTGAAGAGTGACGTCCTTAAGCAAGTTTACAGCCTAATGGCTAAGAGCCTATCCCAAGAGTTTAGAAATGTAATTTTGAATTCTCCTAGGTCAAAGAATCCAACTGTATGTAGTAGCCCTGGATACATTCAGTGTTGACTGTGGTCTGGTGGACTAGTTGTAAAAGATGGTCAAAGTATCAGAAAAATTGTTGTGCATATTCTGTGCTGATAGTCCCCGTGCTCTGGTGTGTCAGAAGGAGATGATAGTTGCTGCAGGCTGCACTGGACAGTTTGGTGACGATCATTAAAATCAATTAGAGTGGAAAAGTGACATGAAAGTACGTAATTTGCCCCGACTTAGCTGATGGATCATGCTAAAATAAATAAGGAAGCAACTTACAAACTTGATGCAATGAAAGAAATGGGGGAGAGAGTAACTAGTGCATGGTAAAATTTGTTACCTTTTTGGTTATCTCATGTTCTTCTTGTGGTTACGGTGCAGTCCTGTACTCCAGTATGCATTTCTTGTCTTTGATTGTGAACTAAATCAGGCCAGCCTCCTTCCCTCGTGAATGTAAAGAAGCTAAATGTCGTGGATATTGTTACTCAATAATATATATWTTTTTTTAATAAAATACCAAGCTAAAATAKGATTGATAGTTTTGGACAGACTGAATTATAGTGCAGTCTGGATAGCTCTGTATGGTTGCAAGTCATGAAAAATGAACAATACATTTATTCTATATTCATAAGGTTATATTTTTATTGTAAAAATAAATTTAGGAAGAAAGTTATGCACAGACCATTACAATGTTCTTCTAGTTACATATTTCTTTTTTGAGATTCAGTGTTTTCCTATTCTTCTGTAGCACTGATTGTTTTGACACATTGTTTTTAAGCTAACAGGATACAGAATTGTGCAAATTTTAACTTTCTTTTTTTTTCTATTTGCAGCAAGTTTCCCTGGCAGATCACAGGTATGAGACATGTTTACATCTTTGTATAGTCTTTAARGGCAAAGTGTAGAGCAAGTAGAAATGTTCCATTAAAGCAGAGTGGCCGGTTTTTGCCTGTGTTTTTCCCTTGCCAACAGTTTGGAAGCTGGATCATTCTGGGTCATCCCAGCTAATGGGAAACTCCTGCTACCACAGGTATAATTAAAGGTAGTCCGGTGGAGGGTCTATGGATCAAGAGCAGCACGGTACCCTAAGGCATTAGATTAAGCTGCTACCAATAAGCAATCACTAGGTACAGACCTAAAGCAGAAATCTGCTTAGTCCTAATGTGTGCAAAAACATGGTAATCAATAGGGTATTGAGATACTGTTGAGTTATTAAAAGCCTACCTGCTGGAAATGCAGGTTTAYGTTCATGTTAGAATAAATGTGTTTGCATTATGAGAAATAAGGAGTGACAGCCTTGTGTCACTGCATAGTTCTGTCAAAGTTTTATTGTTGAAAGTCTTTCAGCAAGCRCAAATTGCTGTGCAAGGCTTCAGAAGAAGGAAGTAGTAGAGTCCATTTATTTAATCCCCCCAATTGCTTCACCATGTCCATTAATCCACAGTTTGCAAGGTCAGACCTCTTCAAAATGAGTGTCTGAGAATGGAGAATTGTTATTCCAAACTCTTACTTGGATTGTGTTATCTGGGAWTGTAGGATTGCCCTCCCAGATAGGATTTTCTAAAGGGTATGAGATAAAATATGCCCTGCACTCAGATTTGTTTTTCAGTCCCTTGAGAAGCTGAATCAATCAGAAGCATTTTTTTTCCTCAATATTCCTTCCTCTGAGCAGGCGCTTAGCGCTAGCTTTCAGTGTGATCAGTAAATAAAGCTCATCCTCGTGAAAAAGCATCATTGCTTGGATGCAGGCTGAGTCACAGATGACCTCATACTCCAAAACTACCCTTCCAGAACCATTACAGAAGGGATATTTATCTTTTTGCAGAGAACAATCCTGAAACAGGATCACCTTTTAAGGACCTTCATCTGAATCCAGGCTATATATACTCTGCATTTTTTACCACTTAAGCAAAATACTTTCCTGTCTGACTTCCAAACATTAGTTTCTATGGATGTAGGAAGCCTACAAATTGCAATTATAATTCTGCAGCCGTCACATCCTTGGGTCTCYGTAGAGAAGAATTATGAACACCGCAGTGCAGTAGAAATAGGGTTCTGCAAAATTACATTTCTTGGTGATTTGCTAAATTTTGGGCCAAGTCGTTTAAAATACAAGGTGTTTGGAAACTTACGTTAGAGTCCTGAGCATGCAGCTCCGTGAAGAGGCCTGTGCATGGTCATGCTGTGCTGATGTCTCATCGTGCTTACAGGCAATGTGAAGTGCTCCCCTGGGGAGCAACCCGTGCGGCCTCGCGTGCAGCACAGCCCTTTTGGACAGACCACCCATTGCAAGCGCCGCTTCACCACAAGGCTGCAAGGGACCTGAGAGCTGCTCAGCTCTGACCRCGTGTTCTCCTTGAAACAGTAAAACACTGAATACCCAAAGATGAGGCTCTTGTTTTTATAGTATTGTTTTCTTCTTCTTCCCTTTCTATGCAASTGTAAATTAATGAGCAGTGGAGTATTTGTCACTGATTTGTATAAATATACAGCCGCGGCATAAGGGGCAAGGGCTTTATATATGTTCTTTTGATAATCGTAAAGAGATCTGCATAAGGAGTTTGGAGCAAAATGTTACATATATACATTCCTTTCAGCTCTTTGCTTTTTACATTGTAAAATACCCTCAGTTATGTTCTGACACATTTAGTAATCTATACTGATTATTTATATGTTAAGCATCTGACTACACAGATTTCTGAAGGCTCGTGAGTTGTTTGCAGGATTGGCAAAAGAAGTTCTCGTAACCTGCAGTAGTCTTGCTGCTTAACAAAAGTTGCCATTGGGTGAAAGCTACAGTATTTTAATTCCATTAAAAAAAAAAAAAAAAAAAAAAAAGATAAACCTGCATTTCAGGTCATAATAATCATCATGCACCAAAATGGTATTTTTAGCTTTCTTGTAGTTATTTCCACACAAAACACTCCATTTGGAGGATTATTTTTTTAAGCCTTACTTTACTTTGAATCTGGAGATAGCTAAAATGAGGACTTAGATGGTAGCTTAAGTTGTTTTTAGTGAGGTCTAAGTTAGTGTAATATCTTCCCTGACTTTATTGAGAGAGAAAGTTTTGCCGTTCTCTGCTGTGCCAAACTTGTTTCAAGTTTTGGGGTTTACAGGCTGMAGTTAAGCTCATTTCCACAAGCTCCCCTGCTGATGACCCAGACACGCTGCTCTCGCCTTCCTCTGGGAAAGGAAGAGACGATTAGGAAGCCCTTTCCAATACTGATCGTTAGTGATGGAATCATTTTTTCAAAACACTGCAGTGCACTTAGATAGTATCATCTGGCCTTGTAATCTCGCAGCTCATCTTTGCCTTCGATGAATTCAGTTACTTACATGCTTTGAGTAGGGATAATTATGGAAACAGTGCATCACTAATCATCTGATCTCTAGCTTTAATGTTATCATGGGAGATTTTAATTCTGTCCCTGAGTTTACAGTGTTGCATGGACACTTGCTTCAATTTCCGGACATCCCTTTAGTTGGTAACTCTGCATGCAATATATTTCACACACAGTGGAGAGAAACCAAACCTTCTTAACCATTACCGAAGAAAAGGCTCAAAAGGATATTGGCAGAGTTAGGAGTGCTGCACGGGGCTGGATGGGATGCAGCAGGTTGGGAATCTTGACCATTTTGGCCAAGTTACCTCCGTGCTGTTGTCCTGCCCCCCCAGCTCTCCCTGCGGGGCAGCGGCTGCTGCAGGAAGGGCTGGGGCAGCCCGCAGGCTCCGGCAGCGCTTCCCTCTGAAGCCTTGGRCACATGATTGAACCACTCGGCCTCAGCTTTCCTCTCTGTAACACGGGGGTGGCAGGACTAACCTCGCAGAGGGGCTGCAGGGCTGCTCTAGCTGAAAAGCTCTAAGCAAAAGCTATAGGTGATTTCCAGGCAGGTGGAGCAAGACTGGCAAACTGGGGAGAGAAGAGATGGGCTACTCTAAAGCCTTCACCTAGTAAGGAGATAGTGTAATTATTTTGAAAAGAAAAAAAAATAAAGGAGATATTTTACAGAAGAGGAAAGCCATGACCACCTTTCTACCTCAGACCTGTCTTCATGAGTAGTATTGGAAATAGCTTTATACTCTGTTCTCTGCAATGTACTTTGCTTTTATCAAGCTCTAGGCAAAGAATCCTAAAAAATAACCCCCCCTACGTAAATAAAGGTCRCAGTAGTCAATTTGGTGGCTTTTATTTTTGTTCTGAATATGAAATTATGTATAAAGAAGTTGTTTTTCTGCCTGTGTTTGTATGCATCCTTTGTCCTCTGCTGCCAAGTAAATGCTATTTCAAACACTACATTGTAACATCCTTCCTCTGAGACAATAATAAATAAAAGAAATATATTGCAGTAACATGAGAAAAAAATATGGAGTTCTTTCACATTTTTTAAGTCTTCAAGGATGGTGCTTCTCATTCACCACATGCTCTGGGGTCCATTCTGAAGGAAATTAATTTTGAACAGGTACACAGGGGAATCTAGACAAACTGTCTCTATAGGTTCATCTTTTGGACTGGGGTATACATTTATATAAAGGAGGTTAAGCAGTATTTTCAGTCATAAATCTAAACCTGGTTTTTGTAGACTTTCATCTTTAGTRAAACAGTCTAGAATCCTCCTCAGCTGTGTAGCAAACTAAGTTTGATCAGCTGAGCATCTGCCTGCTTTTATTTAAAAAGAAAGTGATGATAGAAATAAAACARCAATACTACTTGAATAGTAGTCGGACATTAGACCTGTCAGTCTTYAAGTCTTAGTGATATTCTGCCTTCTTCAGTCTAGGAAATATGTATTTTTAGTCCTGTGGAATATTATCATATTCCAGGTATGGTATTMGGCTTGTTTTAATGAACAAGCTAGACCCACTCTGCTTAAAGGCAAAATAATCTGCAACCCTAACCCTTTTAATTGTTTTCTTCTAAAAGATGCTGACACTGTCCTTTATATATAGTTTCCCTTAAAAGAGATTGCACTTTTTCAAATAATTCTAATCAATGCAAAATTTGAGTGGTGGAAAATAACGCCATTTTCTTCAGCTTGTAAAAGAAGAGGTCTAASAAATAATCTGTAGAAGTCAGTTTGCTTACACGGCATTTGAACCAGCAGTTTACTAAGGAGTTTGACTRCAGAAATAGCAATATCAACTTAAATTCCTGTTCTAAATGTAAAATGTTAATGTATCAGAGTATGAAATTCTACCATTTTAAAGATATTAAGGTACAAAATCTTGCAGAGAAGAATTGGTATTTCAATTACATATAGTTGTAGAGTTGAGARCAGCAGGGGAGGAGGGCAGATCAGCACCATGTGTGTTTTGAAAATAATTTAATGCCCAGCTAAGTGCCTAGACCTGCAGCTGGCACCGCAGCCCCCAGTCACAGGTAGTAGCAGARCCCTGTGAGGCCTCTGTGGGGCAGGAGGGTTCCCCAGCAGCCAGATCCGTGCAGAGCCTTCCTCTCCAGCAGTCTTCCTCAGAGGGGACACAAGGCAGGGAGCAGGTCTTGCAGCCTGGGCAAGTGCCCTGTCTCCATAAGGAGTTATTTACACTGTGGGATTTTAAGAATGAAGATTCTTTGACAAGGAAGTAACATACATAGACTTCTCACCTATGAATAAAAATACAGGAAATTTGATACTGTTGATACTTTTATGTATTTAAATTGAGTTCATAGCAAATAAAAGTGGGTGCTTTGGCAAGGAGTTTTAAAAAAACACTCCTTTTAATGATTAACTGTGCTAACAACTGGAATTTAAGCAACATAGAGCAACAGTGGTCCTTCCTTCTCTCAAGAGACAAGAAGTCTCCTTGCACAGCAATACAAGAATACAAGTCTGAACATCACATCACCCTTGAGCAGCTTGGTATGATTTCAGGCATGTGGAAGAAGGAGCTTTRCAGCCATTTCCCTCCCTTCTCAAGGGGGAACCAATTCTATCTCATTTGCCAGACCAYAGAGCTATTACCTGTATTGGCCTCTTCAAGAAATTACTTAAACCCTGTTTTTCCTCRCAGATGGGTTACATACTTGCATTAGAAAAATCCTAACTTCTTTTTCTTGTARTAGGGGAGGGACACATCTTTTCTGTTATTTCAAGGATAAGCTCAGATTTATTATCTTTTCTAGATGTCCTCAGTGCAGAAAGAACTCGTTTGTTTACTGTAAAAGAAACATTGCAAAAGGAATTTCAATATGGTGAGCTGTTTTCTAAGTTGTATGCACAGCCGTGCCTGCCTTTACCTGGCCTAACCAGCTCTGCTGCTTGTGCAGGGCAAGGCAGCGGCCTGTCCAGGCGAAGGATGGTGAAGCTTTCCTCAGCTTTGTCAGCTTTCCTCAGAATGGTCAGCTTTCCTCAGCTCTGTGCAGCTGCAAGAGTTTTACACCACCAACATTACTGGACAAGATAAAAAGATACAAAAGAACACACATGAATRACATCTTTAGGAGAAGAATTAAATTTCTGCAGTAATTTGTTCTTAGTTCAAAGTGCACATTTATCAGGCTAGGCAGGATAGACACCCCTTCCCACACTCTGGTGTGGGTGAGGTAGTTGACAGCATATTTGTTCAAATCAGTCCTGCAAAGGGGCCATACGAGCTGAAATATTACCAGATTGGTTCAGTTCTTAGAGAAGTTGAAAGATCAATACAGCAAATTAAAACCAGAATGCAGAAGCTCCTCTAACTTTGGAAAACTGTCTGCCCATGAACTTCCAGAATGAGACAGATGTTCTCGGGTGGCAATGGTATTACTCCTTTCCTTGAGGGGGGGAAAGCTCTTCAACTGTGCAGATATCAGAGATGTTTAAACTACAAGACACTGATTGCATTAGGTCAGAGTTCCTGGATGCAGACAAGCTGTGTGTGCACAATACATTTCCGATCTCCCGAGTGTCCTGCCCTCCGTTATTTTTTTACAGTTAAGAAAAACAGTTGAATTCTAGATGTTCTGCAACGAGTAAGCTTTGGGACTGTGCAGAAGACCAAATCTGTATAAGTTTTACTCTCCAACTGGCTGTTGGAGAGATTTTGCTGATTATCTGTCTTCTCAATTGAAGAGAAAGATTCCTTAAAGGAATTAGGGGGAAGTGTCCCTGAAGGTAAAAATTCTCACCTCTGCAAACCAAATAAATCAGGCTTGTCTGCTGTCCTGCAGAAATGAAGATATCCTGCCATATGGCCGAGAGCTCTATTCCCAACAGCAACAAAAATGTCATCTCGCAAATCCAGACAAGGTGTAAACAACCTTTTTCACCCTCCCCACCATTTCCCTCTCCTCTAAGAGAGGACAACACATTAGAGCAGGAAAAGATTAGGTCCATTTTCACAAGCACCCAACAGAGGGRAAAAAAAGTATATATCTTAAGTATAAATGCATATGCAGAACACAGACACCAACAGGAGCAGTCTCATCTAGTTGTCATCTTCAATGTACACAATTATAGGTGAACTAGTCATGCCCTTGTTAGTCATTCTCTTTATTCAGTCAGGTGAGCACTCCAAAAATGCCTTTTTGCCTGACCTCTAATAACTAATGTTTACTTTAGAGAAAATATATTTCAGAAATGCTCATTTCCTAACTACATAAAGAAAGCCTAGGGTGACTAGCTCAAAGGCAGATAGATGTCTGCAGCATACAAATCTAGTTTGTACAGATAAATGTCACGTTAGAAGTAAGGCAAATTGATAGGGAATCCAAAAAGATCTCACAATTTGGTATCAGCTAGAATGAATTGCCTCAATAAAATAATCAGAAAAAAAAGATACCAGTACTATGGTAACTTAATGTTTATATGGTAGTCCTTTTATCCCCATAGTAACTGATATGTTTTAACTATGATTTAAATATTCTGGAAGAGTTGGTGAAAAAACAGAGTTAATAGCATCCATTATTAGTATACTAAGGGCCTCATAAGATAGATTTGATTAACTTGAGGGGAAAAAAGTTAAAGGAATAATAAAAATCTTAAGATATCCAATTTTTGTGGAACTGGGCATCTATTTGATGAAATACAATAACTACTGCCTAATCCACATCAAAGTTTCATACATTAAGAGAATGGGCATAAATAAGAGAGTAAGTATCGGTGACCAGCTTTTGAAAGCAAAGGTTTTAAAGCAACTGGAAGGAATCTACTGATACTACAAGCTTTGGAGCAGCACATAAATGAGTTATATATACACACATATGTACACATGCATGCACTTAGTCTCAATAAGAAGTCAGCTCTTCAAGGCATATCTGACTGCCAAACAGGAAAGACATCTTAAAGAAATTAAAACGCCCACATGACTAAGAAGTGAGAATAAAAAGATAGGATATCCCTGTTCCCAAGGTTCTGAGGGAAGGAGGTTTTCCCAGGGAAGGAGGCTGGATTTGCAAATTGTCCCCCCCCACCATTGCTATGTTTATAACTAGGATAGGGCTCACTAAATTCTGGAGTGAGAACAAGCCCCGCATCTGGGGCTGCTTCTACAGTGCCATGGGGTGCAACAGGAAGGAGACACTTTCCAGACATCTGACAACTGCCATGTCTGGCAAATTAAAGGCAAAAACTGCAGTGAAAGAAATACCACATCTAACCATGGTACCTACCTCCCGCAGGATTTGGGCTGAAAAAAAGAAAATGTGTGCTGGAAAGCATGGTTTTCTGCAAGGTAGAAGTAGCCAGTAAAGCAGTGTGCTATGAATGTGTACAAAACTGAGGATGGACAGGTCCTTCTGACCCTCAGAGAGGGACAGGAAAAAATACAGGAGGAGGTGATCCCAAAAAATAAATCAGTGCTTCTGCACTCTTCTCCAGGGCTATCTCCACCAGGATTCTTCCAAGCAGGTCTACAGAGAGGCCAGTCTCCTCTTCCCAAATCCAGGGCTGCTACCTTATTTGCCCTTCTCACTCCCCTCATGATCCTGAATGCCACCATTTGCAGGATGCTCTAACATTCGGGGCTGATGATTAGCAGAGCCTCTTTCCAGCTCCTTGATTACCTGTATCAGGCAGCCATCAATTAACTCAAATCTTCCTTCCACAGTCACTGCATTGGGCAGAGTTATGGTATCTTGCAGGGTGCTGGAAAAAGAGGCATGACAGATGAGCAAGGAATAATCTTTTAAAGACAAGAGCTTTTGTTAATTTTGCTTAATAGCTCTGAAACTTTTGGTGAGCAGTTATGAATAACAAATGTCTGAGGCTGGGCTAGACACACCACATACACACAGGAGGAATAACTGTCCAGATGTATTTCTGTCCGAGTCCAAATAGCCCCTCTGGAACRGGAAGCACAGCTGTGACCTACTTGCCTTCAGCTGACTAATCACAGCACCCATCATTTTTTTCCCCATAAGAAGAGGCGAACAAATGTAAAACCCAACTGACTTAACATACAGGCAGAATAGGAATGTTACTTCATCCCCTAAATCTCACGTCTTGCTATTATAAACATAATGCTCGCAGGCTGAAAAGTGAATCTAGTTAAGAATCACAGAATATT
>NW_020455621.1:4481802-4527632 GCF_003342845.1 Nothoprocta perdicaria
TGTCCCCTTCCTCCCTGCATTCTCCCTTCCTGAACTTATACACATTAATCAGATCCCCTCTCAACCTTCTCTTCTCCAGAGAAAACAGGCCCAGCTCACTCAGCCTCTCTTCRTACGAGAGATGTTCCATTCCCTTMATCATCCKGGTTGCYCTTCTCTGGACCCTCTYSAGAAGCTCCACRTCCCTCTTGTACTGRGGAGCCCAGAACTGCACMCAGTACTCCAGGTGCGGCCTCACCAGAGCTGAGTAGAGGGGCAGAATCACCTCCCTTGACCCGCTGGAAGTAAAATATCAAATCACTTCACTTGGTTGTGAAACAGGAGCCTCAAACAAGATGTACCAGTGCATCTGTCTGCTGCAGACACCTGCAGCTTTCCCCTTCCCTCAGACRCCTGCTTGCTTGCTGGGCAGGCGGGGGAAGCGGCTTTGCCTGGGAGCCCAGTTGAGTTCCCCCAGTGGAGCATCTACCACCCAACCAAGGCACTGAGCTAGGCTTCTAAAACTGAACACAGTGCTCCCAGTSCAGTCTCCCAAAGAAAAGACTATTCACTTCCCTTGACCAGCTGGTTGCAGTTTTGCTAATACACCTTTTTACTACTACAAAAAATTGCCTTAGGGTAATGAGCAAGACTCCATACAACGTGCAGAGAGTGACAGATCCTCCTGACCTCCACTGCTAGCCAGTTAACCTCGACATTGAATGTTTGAAAAAACACACACACAAACAAAAAAACCTGATAGCTACGTGCATTCTTGTTATTGCAGAAACTACTTTTTAAATGAACCACAGTACTTCTAACATTATTTAGAAAAATAGGAGCTAAATATTTTCCAAAAAGGTAATTACCATAAAGCCTCTCCTTTATCTACATTTCTTTCAGACTTGTTTTCCCAGGTACAARCTCATGTATATGAATACATTTCCTAGCTTTTACTTGACCTCTAACTTGCATGTTCTGAGATAATCAACATTTAAAAAGAAATAACTTTTAATTAGAAATTCTGCATRTTTGTTAAGGTTGTAGCTGACTGATTTATGATATCTCTAGTGCCTTGTATACTACTATCAAGCAGACAAAATTAGTACTTCTTTCATTTCTTTGCCCAAAGCACTGCTTCTATTGGGAACTACYGAAAAGTTTGTGTTAAAATAACTGCTTTGCAAATAGTTTTCTATAACAATATTGTACTAAGTTACCTTTCTTAAAGGATGAAAGCAAACAGATACACCGACAAAATCTCTTCATGCCACTATTGGGTTTAGGTCTCTATGATTCAAAATAAACCAAAAGAGGAAGGCATAATCATGCCTTTCAAAGCTATTTGAAAATACATTAGCATATACACTGCAGCTGACACCTGTCAGCTTTGTCTGCAGTCATTGTATTTAATTTTTAACCGAATTGTAAAAACACAAGTGATAAATTAAGATTATACCAAGCCTGTTTTCGCATAGATTAAAAAATAGCATTTTTATTAATGCAGTTAACAGCTGAAATACRAAGAGTGATGTTGTAAGATATATTTTGCCCAAGTAGCTTATACAGACAGATGCTTATAAGCACAGGTTGTYTTTTTTCCTCCAAGTTTAAGATTAGCAGTCACATCTCTTTCCAGGCCATAGATACGTCTAATTCTTTTCCTAAATAGATGATTTAAATCAAAGTATTCCAAAACTTTCTTATTCCCCTTCCCAAACTGGCAGAGGAAACAGGAAGAACTTTCCTGGGAGGGTGCCAGAGCCCTGGCACAGGCTGCCCAGGGAGGYTGTGGAGTCTCCTTCTCTGGAGRTCTTCCAAACCCGCCTGGATGCCGCCCTGTGCCCCRTGCTCTGGGTGTCCCTGCTGGAGCAGGGGGTTGGACTCGATGATCGCTAGAGGTCCCTTCCAATCTCAACCATCCTGTGATATTGATATTACCTAATTCTTAATAGAGCTGAAACAGAATCTGCAGGACTGAACTTCTGCAAGTGCCTCAGGAAACAGTATGAAGGACAACGGTCAGCCATTATTTCAGTTATTTGATATACTCCAAGACAACAGTTCCCAACAGAGTTGTGCCAGAGATGGTTTCACAGAACTACCCCCAAATAATCCATCTGGCTCCCAAACCTGCTGTGGCAGCAGCTCCATTRAGCTCCATCCCCTCACCACTGGTCTCACTTGCAGACCCCTGTGGTCACATCCCACCACTCTCAGCAGTAGAGGGGCAAGGCAGGAAGGAGCCAAATCCTGTCCAGAGCTCTCTAGGCCTGTGCGAGGACCACTTAGCAGCCTTTTGGCAGCTCCAGCTGCTCTGCAAGGCTTATAAAGGAATGTTTATCTGGTGGATATTACAGACATAATGTTGGTAATTAAGTAATAATCATCTTAGCTGGAAACAAATGTGCCCTTATCTTACAGTAAGAAAAACAAAGATTTACAATTGGGCAATTATCTCATTTAGCTTCAGGGAAACGAGCACCAAACAAACATTCACACCAAAGTCACTGACTAAATTGGTCAATTATCTAGTCCCACATCCCCATTGAAGTTTCCTGACTGAAGATTGCAAACATTTACGTTTTGCCTTCAGGTTAGTATTTAGAATGCCACATAGCAACTTGYCCTGCATTAAACATTATCTGTAAGTTACTGTTTAGTGCCAATAAAAGKCTGTTCTTGTTTCCATGAGTGGTGATGTGCAAGGAATTATTCAATAATCAGCATTTGTACACACATATCAATGTAGTATCTRTTAGGGACTGAATTTCACTAGTGGCTCCCAAACTTGGTTGAGGTAAAAAAAGCAAGGAGGAAAATTTAGTATATGTGCCCGTATAACAATCTGGTAAAATGCTCATTTTGGTAATCGCATCAACCTTCTTTTGTAGTTCTKAGGAAGGGTGTTTCCTTGCACCCAATTCTTCTCCCCAGAGGAGCAATATACRTGCTCTGGGAGCAGGTGGGCACTTGTCCCCAGCACCCTTTCCCCAGCACAGAAGAGGCAACATGCAGGTGCTTGCACTTCTGAGAGCGTTCCCAAGATGACTCCTTGCTTTCCCCCAACTAGCCAACATTATATTGTGCTGTGCACACTTTCAGTAAGAGTCAAGGAACAGAGCCTCAAACCCACACTCCCCCCCATCTCCAAGGTGTCCTTAAACTGACATCTGTGCAGCACGTCAGTGAAAGCAGAGTCTGAACTAGGTTGCTGGTCATGTATCCTGGCCCAAGGGCCCAGGACACATGCACCTCTGACTCTGAAGAGCCATCAGGAACACCACCTTTCTGTTTGGTTTCTTAAACAAGTCAACCTGTGAGAAGAGATCAACAACTCTTTCTTCCATCCAAGGAAGTTAAAACACCACCACTCAGGAGCATGCATTTGATAACTTGGTCACAGAATGTGGTATGGCTTTTATACTGCAGAAGTGTTACATCAGTATAATGGGAAGACAAAAAAAAAATCCAAATAACCCAATTGCAATCCTTCTTCTGATCATGCTTTAACTCCTCAGCCTTTCCATTTCAACCTACTGCCTTATCCTATCTTTAATAGGAAAAAAATGATTCCGAGTGTTAATGATTCCATTTGCCTCATCCCTACTACACACATATAACTCTTAGCATTTTCTCTGAAACCTGTAGAATGCAAAGCTCTTCTCTTAAATAATTAATCTTAGAGGGCCTTATTTTCTTCCTCCTGAAGCTGGACATACCACAGGATGGAAGCAACAGTAATTATGATCTCCATCTTCATGAGATATACTTTTAGCCTTACCACAACATACATCAGTCCAGGGGTTTGAGACCTATAAACAGAGTACTTGCGTTTTTTTTTTTTCCCTGTATAAAAGAATAAGTCTCTAACTAGACGCTTGAAGAGTTATTAAAGACAAAGGTTAATACAAATTTGGCTTAATTTAGTGCTCTTTTATTTACATAGCTCATTTTAACAATCTCTAYGCTCTTTTAATAAATAAATACAAACTGCATTTAAGTGACCAAACAATCTTCAGTATAAACATCACAGATTCACAGAACAGTTGCGGTTGGAAGGGACCCCTAGAGATCATCTAGGCCAATCTCCCTCTCCAGCAAGGACACCCAGAGCACGGGRCACCTCATCACATCCAGGCAAGTCCCCACAGATCTCCTCTAGAAGATCTCCAGAGGAGGAGACTCCACAGTCCCCCTGGGCAGTCTGTGCTAGGACTCTGTCACCCTCACAGTAGAGGAGTTCTTCCTTACATGGAGATGAAATGCATGTGAAGACTCAAGTTCCCTCCTCAAACAAATACACAATTTTAAATGTGCTTCATTTCAAGAAGGAATTTAGATTTAGAAGAATTTCTAGATGCAGTGCTATGTACCAAATTTACTTTATGCAACTTCATGTTAAAAGCTCTGCGACAAGAACAGTATCTCAGGAAGCCCTCATCCTCTGCAAGGTTAATCTGTATGGTATTCTAAGGGGATATGATATCTACATGTGTTATCACCTCATATTAATTCAGACCATGATCTCTATTAATTCTAAATGAAGAAAACAAGCATGAATGACAAAACCTTGTTTTACTTGCACTTTTAYTACTTAACATACTTGTTTATGGCTTGTGGTCTCAGTCTGAATGAGGGCACATTGCCCTTTTAGATACCCTCCAACAGAAATAACTTCTGGAAGGAAATAAATTAGGTTGTCCTCTTAAGGTATAAAAAAATAGTTAGAGAGAAAAAAAACTGACTAACAAAACAAGCAAACAACATAAACAAACAAAAAACCCCCGTGTGTACCGGGTGTGAAGACTGAAGAATCCTTGCATCCCATAGGAATCCTACTGTTCACCATGGAGTTGCTCATCATCTGTACTTATTTAATGGCTCTGTGAGTGAGAAGTTATCTTTACTAGACTGTTTTATTTTAAGTTAATTACTTGCCATTTTGCTAGCTGCACTACGTAATCTGAGTCAGATGCTTGGGCTGCCATCCATGGTAGCTTTTAACTGTAACAAGAATATTAAGAAAAAAACCCCTTTCTGCTTAGACTAACAGAAGGCTTTATCCTGCAAATGAGTCTTTGTACACAGTTAAAAAGTAATGAAGTATGAAATCACATTGTTCAATGAAGTGCTTCCTAGAAGGAAACAGACCTTTCTCCAGTTATTTGAATAAATGCACTACCTTTCTACTGCATATCCTTCACTTTACCCATCCGGCTTTATGACACATCAAACATAGCAACTTTCCAGGTCTTTATATTCCTTGCTCTTTATTGGCCTTCCTCTTTGAGAGATGAAGAGCCTGAACAGCAATGTATGGGAAAAGTGCAACATAACTTGAGGGTCCTTACTGCCAAAGATACTGGTATGATTTTCATATCTCCACTAGCTTTCAGTTTGGAGGACTTCATTCATATTAATTTTACCTTTCCACTCAAACTGCAGAGCCAAACAGCTGGAGCTGTCCTGTCATATGCCCTTAATTTCCCAGAACTGCAGTGGGGGGGGGAACCTCCTCAGCTCTTTCAGCTGCAGTAATGGCACAGCTGTAAACAAACACAGATCACTCCCCTGAAAGAGATATTTCCTCATAATTCAAGAGCAACATAAAAATGCTAAAGTTCTTTCAGACTTCAAGAAAAGTCTTCGTATAAAGTATACAGATTCCTACTATGATCTGTATGTTATTAATTTCAGGTCTCAAAGTAAAGTTGTTTGAGACTCTCACTCATTTAATATTCAAGAGAGATCACTTTTTAATCCTGCACCTGCCTCAGAGACTAGCTTCCAAAAGCTGAGAAGAGCATATTCCTCATTAGTTTGCATGGGAAGTTGACTTGGGAAGTTCCTTACACTCTCAGGGTACCTGTTAATCTCAGGAAAAGCAACAGACCTCTCTAGTCCAAAGCACACAAATAGCAAGAGAAACTGCCTTACTTTCTACCTCAAGGAAGAGTTAAGGGTAAATCACTACACTCATCCCAATACAGRGGGAGAAAAAGGGGAAAATGCACACACACACACACCCCCACCCCAACAAGAGAAAGGAGTAGCCACAACCTCTACTGCTGCCATGCTGAACATTTACACGAGGGAAGTGGACAAACATAAGCTAGGCATATGATGACTGGTACAACATTAATCTTCTTCAGGTCCAGAGGGCTACCAGTGCAAAAATCCACATATCACAACACTGAGCTGCATAAAGAAAAGAAACAATCCCGCCCAAAAACCTCACATTATTTTGCTGGTCCCCTATGGGTCAGCACTCAGCTCAGTGGTGTCAGAAAAGCTGTGAGCTGAAAGCCATCCCTCACTAAAGCTCCCCAGGCCCAGACTGAACATGACATTCCACCTCCAACTTCTGACCTCAGTGTGGTTTGAGACCTACCCACCGTTAGAACAGCAAGGCTATTTTCCAGAGACATCAAGCATTAAATCAGCCCATTACAGGTAATGAGTCCCCTCTAGTCCTCAACTCCTCAGTTGCCCTGAAGGAGAGAAGAAAACACACACACTAACAAAAGGTTCATCAGATTATGCCTCTGCTTTGCTCTTGGGAAACCCATGTCAGCTTCAC
Source organism: Nothoprocta perdicaria (assembly GCF_003342845.1). Classification (NCBI taxonomy): domain Eukaryota; kingdom Metazoa; phylum Chordata; class Aves; order Tinamiformes; family Tinamidae; genus Nothoprocta; species Nothoprocta perdicaria. The sequence continues at coordinate 4,488,365 of NW_020455621.1, forward strand.
TTTACAGGTCACCAGACTTGTCAGCTGTGAGCGGCAGCATTCATTTGAATAAATGAGGATACCAAAGCTGTAAGGGAAGAAATGGAAAAGGTAACTTCCTGTTCACTCTAGTGCAAAGTGAAACATTTCAATAAAGCATGTATATACTGTAAATGACAATATTTGAAATGAAGAGGAGCCAAGAAATGGGTTGCTTGCTTTAAGTAGAACTCTGTCTCTTGAGAGAGGCATGGAGGCCTTCCAACCTGATTGCTACTGTTAAAGTCAGAGAGAGTCTTCTGGCTCATATGCCATCACAAAGTTCACAGGTGTAAGTATCCCCAGATGGCTTCCATGTCAAAAGCATAAGACTCAAGCACAAGAAGATTTTCTTACCAGAGGCTATAGCTCAGATACTTACATATGTATGTATTTTTCAGTCCTCCCAGAGAGAGAAATGCAATATCCCTAGGAATCATATTAYAAGATCTTAACCCCTACATATAAATCCAATATGATTTGATATGATTTGATCTTAATGCATTCTATCTATTTTGTCTCTATTACTGATAAAGTCTGAAAGGAATCAGTTTTAACTCTGCTGTAGTAGATAGTCTCTGAAGACCATAGCAATCTATCATCTGCTTCTATAACATTGTACTCTAAGAGGCCATACAATGCTAAGAATAGAACATCTCCATCTTCTTGTGTTTTAGAAAGTCTTAAAAATCATTAATGCCAGGATCTGACGCCACAAACTACCAAAACATAGAAAGACAAATAACATGAATTTACTGCAACTGAAGCTTATTATTTTTAGCTTTGACTCTAGTGTCTCAGATAAGAGAGTTATCAGCAGAAACACCGCTTCCTCATCTTCTTTCTCCTCAAGATAGAAAGGAGAATCATTGCCACAGAAAAACAAATAAATTTCTAACCACTACATTTAAGACCAACCCAATCATTTTTTTAATTTTCCAGCCAGCTGCTTTCCAAACCCTTTTACCAGCCCTCAGAGGTGGTCATCCTCTCCTGGCTAGGGCTGCCCCCTCAGCCTTCCCCAGGCCTTTCACCCTCAAGACCCTTCCCACATTATCACCCCACAGGAAACAGAGAACCCTCTTACCATGCAGGAAGACCCACATCACACAAACACCAACCCTCTCCCTTCAGGGACCTGCTCACACACAAGTCAACCTCCCATCCTGGGAGCTAAAAAAAGATTAAGGCCTCTTCCAACCCCAAGATGCCCGTGGCACTAATCACTGCTTCACTAGGGACAGCTGGGAGCTGGCTGAGTCACCACAGCTGGGACTCCAAGCACCTGCCCCATACCAGGACAGTCCCTGCAGGGCTTGTATCAACCAGATTATTTTTCCCTTTGCTTTTGTGCCTGTGCTTGCTCTCACCTAATAAATTGCTGTCTCCTGAGTGTCACTGGTGTGGTGACACTGGTGTGGGGGATAACTAGTTGTTGGTTGAACAGGCCCCTTAAAGCAGAGGCCTGCAACATCTGCCCTTTGAGGAAAGGCTGAGAGAGCTGGGCCTGTTCAGCCTGAAGAAGAGAAGGCTGAGGAGAGATTTGATAAATGTATACAAATACCTCAAGGGAGGGAGTGAGGAGGAGGGGACCGGCCTTTTTTACTGGTGGCCACTGATAAAACAAGAGGAAATGGACACAAACTGAAGTATCWAAAGTTCCACAGGAACTTAAGAAAACATTTCTTGACAGTGAGAGTGACAGAGCACTGAAACTGGCTGCCCAGAGAGGCTGTGGAGTCTCTCCTTCTCTGGAGATCTTCTAAACCTGCCTGGACACAGGCACATTCTGTGCCACATGGTTTAGGTGACCCTGTGTGTGCAGGGGAGTTGGACTAGATGATCTCTAAAGGTCCCTTCCAGCCTTAAAGRTTCTATGATTCTATGAACTGGAAGGTTAGGCAAGATCTCACCAGAGACAAACAGAGAGTGCAGCCCTGTTTGGGTGCCTAGAAAAGGTTATTTTGGTTCAAAAATGTCATTAGAGTAGGTCTTTGAGAGCAGACCTTCCATCTTACCAAATATCAGACAGCACCTCCGCTGCGCTCTGCAAAGTCCCTGAGCTGCATTTCAAGGGCTACAGCCCAGTGATTTTCATCATAACACTTCTTTAGCTAGTCAGAGCTGGTTCTCACTTTTGAGATGTTTTGTGCTGGATTTAATTATCTTCATTTTTATCTGTGATCTTTATTCCCCCAAGGGTTGCTTAAAAATGTGCCTGTTGATGAGGGTAAAAGAAGAATGCATAGGCAATACTGAAGATAAAAAGATTTTCCCTTTTGAATTAAAATTTTAATTTAGCAAGTGGAAAATCTACTGATCTGCATTCATCAGGTGTATTTTAATAAAGTCAAAATTGTTACCGTGGGGGTATAATTGGTACATATAAAGGCACCATGTTGTTTTTCTGTTGAAATCTATAAATGTAAGATGTGTATTTATGTTCATGAGGAAAAGAATGAATAAAAATGACAGAGATAATCTGAATCAAGTTCCAAGAAAATATACGCCACAGCTACTATCATAGGCTGCATATGTTGTATGTTGAATAAAGCTATTTACGTTAAAGTAACTTTAAAGCCATTTGGGGGAAATGTTTTTGTTTTTAATTCTGCCTTAAGCGACAGTATTGGAGCAGCAGGATCTCAATGACTTCAAAATTACTCTAAAAGTGTCCTAAGACGTTTTTAGCTCAGGCCATTCTAGATCTAAAAAAGAAAAGATCTATTCCCTTCTTTTCAAAAGCTTGAAGGTGGGTTTGTTTGTTGGGATCTGCTGCATGTTGTGCAGAAGCACAAGAAGAAGCAGAATACGTACAGCAAATTAAGCAGGGCCCACCAGACTCTGTGATCAGTGAATAATAGAATTTGAAGTGTGCTGTTTTAGATCATTCCAGAGTATGCAGTGGAGCTTAGTGAAAGAACAGTAAATTCTCATTTTCTAAAGCATTAGATAAATATTGGCATTGGAGAATATCCTCTTGTTAGGTATAACAGACTGTTTCAAGCTCACAAGCTGCCCTGTAGTATAAGTAGATGGGAATGTGCTGTGCATAATATCTGTATCTGCAAAAGCAAAAAGGAAAGTTTAGAAAGGAATCTATTCTTTGCTTCACTCTCTTAAGTACGAGTTTCTGGTTTTCTATTCATTACTTTTCTCCTCGACTTAAAAATTTTACTTAAAAAAAATTCAAAACATATGCATTATTAGTTTGGAATTACTGTTCTGCAGTACTGATATGCTTTCGGAGACTTGATTCAGATATGGCTGGGTGAGCTGCTTATAAACTCTGTTAGCGAGGGTTTATAAAAGAGGTGTATTATATGTTTGTGCTAGACTGAGCAGGATCTGGACTCTGAGGAAAGCGGATTCGTAACATAGGAACCTAACACAAGGGAAGCAGCTCCTTAAGAGGCAAATTGTGTAAGAATCTGTGAAAGAAAGACCTTAAGCAGAGACTTGGTGCAGCCAGATCTGCAGTGCAAACATTGCTAGGAACAGCATTACCCTGATGACAGCAGTGTCCATTRGTCAGTCACGTTCCAGTTAGCCCGTCTCTGCAGTCCCAGCATCACTGTTCTTCACTCTCACACTGCCTGCTGTGTTCCAGCAGATGCACTGCTCCTGCATGAGACTCTGCGGGGGAAGCTGAAAGGTCTTGCACTCCTTTAAATCAGCAGTGCAGAACTGCTGCTGAGCAGAAATTAGTCACATTGCCGGCAGAATTCAGATGGCTTTCAGTACTTAATGCATTGCATWTTTAGTGTTTTATTTTTTTACACATTATTAGTGTGGACAAAGGACTTAAGTCTGCAAGCCTTGTGCATCCCCTTCAACCTGACTCTACTCTGCTAGGAAAAAAATGAAATTATCATACAACCAAATTAAAGTTAAGGTTAGTCGGGATTACCTAGAAGCCTCAGCTTTCCAACTATATTGCTAACATAGTCAGGTGTGATACTTTGGGATGCATGCTCAAATAGTAGCTACATGTCTGGGGATTTTGGTGTGGTTTCTTGAAAGGCATACGAATATGTGTGAATAAATGGTTTGGAGCAAAGTTCTTCTCCTGAGTATTATTGATGATGGCTCAAATTAATAGTAATAATAGAAGTCTCAGTTTTACTGTTAATGCATAAAACAAGGGCCCTGTGTTGGTGGGACCCCACAGCCTGGGCAGAGGGCAAGGTGCCACCTTTGCACTTCTGGATGTGAGGAACAGTTTGGAGATACAAGCACCCCAGGGGCAGCATGCTGCATGGGGAGAGCGCAGCTGTAGTCCATGATGAGCAATGCTCTGAGGAACAGAGGTGTGCAGATGTTTTAACATCTGGGATGCCTTTCGGTGAGGGAGTAGTGTTATCCGGGACTTGTGGAAAGTGTGGCAGGAAGCAAGTGCTGCTCTTAGGGATTCACAGGGACTCCTGAGCCAAAGGGCTGCCAGCCACRGCCTTGTCCTCCCCACATATGGCTGTGCAGATCTCAATAAGGAACTCCATCAGCACGGTCGCCTGCCCACAGAAAACCACAGACATCAGTGCAAGGCTCTGAAAACACACCTCACAGTCTTCCTTGTGCCCCACTGATGCTTCTGTACAATGGCAACTGCAGTTGCTTCTGCTCAATGCCTTGCCCTCCTGGTCCACGTGCCAGGGCATTCAAGCAGGCCTGCAGTGCCCACAGGGCTGCGTAGAGGTYGCCCCAAGACCTGGAATGCCTGAGTGTTTGGGAGAGAGACAAGGAGCAGTGCACCAACAGAGCAGAGCAGGGCTTTACTGGAGGGAACTTAGCTAGGAGGTCAAGGGAACTTCAGCTATTTTCATGATTCTGTGGAAGGGATTTAGGCAGCAGTATCAATTAAGCTGTATTACCTCTTCAAAGATAAAGAGTGAATGACGGAGGTTCATTCCTATAAAAGTGATTACTCATTAACTTTTTTTTTTTGATATTTTAAATTTTGCAAATGCACTGAAGAGAAGATGATTGTTAAACACATAAAACCAATGTAGCAAGTTATGTTCTTTAAAATCCAGTTACTGCCATGTGTCAATGTTGTATCACCTGTAAACTTAGTGTCTGCTTGACTGTGAAAGAACTACTAAGGTAGTTCCTTATATGTCCTAATATGGCTTGGTGTCAGCAGAAATGCCCTGCAGGGTTTTGTTTGCCACAAGAGACATCAGAGCTGAACCTGACAGATGAACCAGGATTGTGTTCCCCGAGACTGGTTATTCATCTTTTACTACCATGCTAATATTTCCTTACGAAAAACCAAAAAATCCAAGTTTTGCCCTCAAGTCCTACTTTTATTTTCTTTCSTCTTTCTCTTGGAAAGTAAAATAAACAAAGACATGCCTGGATGCTGCTTTGATTTTGACAGGACCTCAACCGACTAAGTGTCAACCTTGCACAGGATGAACTATGCCAACATGTCAAAGTRTAACCCATTTCCCCAATTTCAGGAGGTCAATTACAGAGTAGGATAAAGAACACATTAATGGATGGCAACTAGAAAGGGCRAACATATAAATGCAGTGAGGCCATGCTTAATGCAATGCACAAAGTGACTCCTTACATAGCTAGTCACTGACTGCATRCAAGGAAAGAAAAGAGAATGGAGCTGTGGCATAGTAGGAATCAGTTGCTGCTAGTGGAGTTGCCTCTGGAGAAGGAGGGCAATGCCATTTGGGGCAATGCCTACTGCTTCRGAATGTGCTCTGCACATTCAAGCCTCCATATCCATGTGTAGAGCCCCATTCCATCTATCATGTGTAATGGTAGTGAGAGAAAAGTTGGGGAAGTGGGACTGGGAACCACTCAGATTCAGTATAGAGTGACTTCTACATTATTCTCTACTAGCACTAARTGTTCTTCTATTCTGAGACCATTTCAAGATTAAAACATAAAATCCTTTTGATAACTAATGGCACATTTAACTCAGTATGGGAGGAAACATCTCCTCAAGGTGCTAATGTAGCCAGACTTTTTAACACCAAGCAAGGATCTTTTAATGCCAGTGGGAGAGAGGAATGTATGATTCTGTCAGCCCTCCTACTTTGCAAAACTTTCAGCTTTTCCCTGCATCACCATGTCACTGCACTACSAGCACACAGGATATTTGAAATATCATAATCAATTCTCACAAGTCAAAATGTATCATTAATAATAGAGAAAGTTCTTAAAAGAAGCTTAACTCACTGCAAAGAAGGGAGGGAATAAGCTGTGAGGTTGAAGATCTAAAGCAATTAAACCTCCTTGGATCTTTACAACCAGGATACTCTGATGAGATGAAAAATTAAAATTTGTTGTAATCTAAGTAGTCATCACAAATATTTATACTGAATTATTCATAATCACATAGCTTTACATGGTCTCACTACAGTTTTTTAAGCAGGCACCTTTTCTCATTACTACATTAGTGGACCAGATTTCCAGAACGGTGCAATTATGAATTGTTCTGAATTATCTGAAGAGCTACCTGAATTATCTGAAGTGCTAGCTCTTTGCTTAGTTTACAAATTCTCTCTGATCTCCAGCACAATTTATACCCTCTAGCTTCTTGTTCTGCCATTCATTCCCTGCAGCGAGCAACTGTAAGCATACTTTGTAAGTGGCTTGATACTAGTGTAATTTAGGGATGAATTTGGATCTCTTACCAGCTGTGATAAAATAATAATTTTGCTTCATTGAGTGGAACATGAAATTTTATTTGTGAAATGGGTCTTTAATGAGTACAGTAAAAAAGTATTCCTGAATCTGGTGGCTGGTTACCATGACTGATATTTCTATTTATTGTAATTGCTCAGAGAAATAAAGCTTTGATCATCACCCATTGACCTGCCAACTGTGAGTAGTGCTAGAGCATTTGGAGACTCACTAGAGATTTATCCTCATATTTTTCAAATTGACCTGAATTTTCATACTCACAAATAACTGCATGCAAAGATTAGTTAGTGTGAAGGAGAAAGGGCACATTTTATTAAACTCAGATTTCTAGTAACTAGGCTTGCAACTGAGAATTTTGTTGTTACAGTCTCTTATGAGTTATATAGAATGTGTTTGGTTAACTATTAATTTTTTTCTGGACAGTTATTTGTTCAAGAAAGTAAATTCAAAAACGSTACAAAATTGTACGTGGCTTAAAAAGAAACAACAAACTGAGGACTTGCTCTATTTATTTACTCTATGATGCTCTATTTACTTTAATGATGCATGAAATGAGGTTACGTGGTCTGATGACCTCTCCTAATATTAAAATGAGTAAGTTTAATACTCTCTAGAAAAGCAGCTCTTGAACAAAATTTCTTTCTTGATCTAACTGGTCACTCAAGGAACTCATTCTCTCACAAACCTAACATTGGCAGCCTCTCTGTGACTGCTCTGTTCTGTTTACACTTTCCTTAAAGGAAAGGGGCTGTTCTGTCTCCTAGCTGTCCTTCGTGTCATTAGGGAGATTTAGCAGCCAGCARAGCATGACTTCTACGCTCAGAAACCTGCCACATCCCCCAATATAGGCACATGGATTCTGTGCAATATCTGACTTCAAATTACACTTTCAGCAGTGTTTTGAGACAATAAGATTAATTCAAGCTCAGAGCTGAGAGAAATTTCAGATGAGTTTAGGAAAACATTTAAACTAATACTACCAGCCGTTGAGCTAACTTACCTTTAATTTGCTGTTAATCTAGTCTWGCCAAACTCAAATTTTGCCACAAAGGGTGGCAAAGAGTGAGTGTTGTTGTTGCTGTTGTCATTTGTTTTACTTTGTTTGCTTACTGAAATAAGCTCTTTTACAGGATGAATGGAGACTTTTCTATACCTTCTCCTATTTTTTTTTTTTTGATATACTCATTAGCATGTTAAAGGATCTTGTACTTTTTTACTTCCTGCTAATGGGGTCCTGAGTAAAGTAGACATTATGGCAACATAAGACTGCTAATAATTAACTAAGAGACAATTGATATAGGGAGTCATGGCATCTGGACTTTATCAGACCTTGTGATTCACGTTTGGTAGATATAGTCTCTCAGTTTTCTTCCAAAAAGATGTAGTGGATATTCCTACACCACTCTAACTTCACTTGCAGTTTGTACTGGCACCTGGAGTGTAATATTTGATTGCAGCTGTGCTGCCAGTAAGCTCAAAAGGAAGCTGTTGATGGAAAACCTGACAACTGTTTACAGCAAATCCTAACAGTGTGTCCTAGATTAGCAGGAAGGCTTGACATATTGATGTTTAATTCTCTTCTCATAAATGCTTCATCACCAGCAGTAATAAGTCTTTGTATGCCAATAATTCTCTATTTGATCTCTCTTATTTTCTTCTAAATTCTGTCATATTCTCTCTTGCACTATCACTCAAATAGCAGAGGCACAAAGCCATTAGGACTGTCTGTGCTGTTTGACCTGCTAATGAATTAGCTGAAAAGCTAATGGCCTTAGATTTTAAGGCATCCAGGTTTTGAAGCAGAGATCATGACCGCACACCAGGCAAAGATGAAGGTATATTTGGCCACTGGTGGGGTGAGTGCAGCTGCTGCCCCAGAGGGGTTGGAGCACAGAGGTGAACATGGCCTGGGAACTGGCAAGCCAGGAGCCAATGGGACACAGTTGTGGATGTGAAAGACCAGCTGGTAAAACAGGAGATGATAAGTGAGGAAACACGTAATCTGAAGACTGAAACCCATCATGAGACTTGCTGTTTTGTTCCCACAAAACTAATTCACAGTCCTGCAAAACCAATGCCTACTATGCAGGAAAAAGCAGTAATGTAGTCTTTGACCATGTGAAGCTGAAGTTCTTTAATGTTTGTCACAAAACAGACATAGCTGAAATTATTATGAGGCACTCATTCATGCAGTGCAGTAGTTCTCAGAGCCTATTTCATTTTTTAAGTTGTAATTAGATTGTCTGCAACATTTAAACTGATAGAACTCATGGGTTCCTCAAGAACCCTGGGAGAGGCGTTACTCGCACAACTTATTCTCAGAGCCTGAAAAGCAATAGAAAAGCTCTCTTCCATTTTGGCTGTTTTTGCTGGCTTGTAGGGATCAGTCCTTCTAGTGCTTCATTGGTGTGGTATGAACTTTTAACATTAACCTGAATTTCAAACTGCCCCAAAGAATTCAAAGCAATCACTAATCTGACCAATCCAAAGGATCAAAGAGTGATATTGTGATATCTACAAATAAGAATTCCTTTCTTATTATTACTCAGTTTGCTTTCACTGTAAATAATTACCAGTAGAGGAGTTTCATTATCTCTGAAAAGCTGAATAGTTMAAAAAAAAATCTTTCAAATCGAGCCCCCACAACTTAATTCACTCCCTCCTACTCTGTCATGACTATGTTTCACAGAAATCAGGAGTCCTTTGATGTTAGAACTGTATTCAAAGTCATGGTAATGATTCCTTCAAAAGATCGAATGAATGACATTAAATATAATGGTTATTTTGTAAAACCACGGTAAATGTGAACACCTGCCTCATAACTCCTGAGAGATTGTGTCTTCTCAAAATGTTGAGTTCTGATTAACTCAAGAAAGTAATTAACATCTTTCCAAAATTCTTCTTCAAATACTGCGCAGACCTTTTCAAATCTTTCTAGTCTTTCTCTCCCAAGCACCTCCATCAGGATTTTGACATGGTGTCCTCTTGGTGAGATTTTGCCAGAGGGAGAACTCTAAATTCCATCCCCTTCCACAGCAGCCCAGCAAATACACATAGGTCCTCGGTAGCGCTGTCTGCACTGCAGTGCTGGTGTTTCATGCCAGGTTCTGTGCTAAGCACACGTCATGCTTGGCTCCACTCTTGTGCAAAAGCAATAGTTCTTCTGTGGACATCTACGTGTGGACCTAGATGGATGTGACGTCCTGACTGTGAATACAATATGGATGCAACCTTGGTCAGGTCTCATCGTGCTCTGCTGTGTGCAGATAAACAGGTCTCTTAAACTTGCACTTCATGGCACGCACCAATTGCCCATGTGCCTCACCCTTGGTCTCACGCTATAGTAAGCTGCTGCTGTGGGTAGGCTTTGGAAAAATGCTGTCATGAATATTTTCAGGGGTCTGTGAGGAGCTGTGTATAGAGTCAGAGCACTAGCTAATAGGTTTGCAAATCAGTGTGTTCACACTGCATTATTACCTTTTCTCTCTGTCATTGAAAGTAGTCCAAGATGGATCAGCTAGACAACATCAGTCCTCCAGCATGACTCACAAACCTAGTGCTAGCAGATATCTTGAGACGGGTACCTGTGTGATGACAGTAAAGGCATGGCAGGAGAAAGGACACACAGACTATGCTGAGGGTTAGCTAATATAAGTGAGCAGCCTTTAGTGTTCAGGAAATATGTCAAAGAATGGAAAGACTTTAAAAACMCTGCATGACAGTGCCCTGATGCCCTGACAGAAATGGAGAATTATAGGTCCTTTACAGATCATGGTCCCTTCTCTGGTGCTTGCGAAGGACCAGTGGGCTAATGAATTTCTGCCTGGCAGTCAGTAAAAGTCCATCTAGGGTTGCTGGGAATCAGTCAAATGGACTGTGACTTCACCAGGGAGCATCCCATGCTTCCCTGGTGCACCAGACATGCATGTAAGTTTATCACCTCTGCATCTTACCTGTTTGAATCAGCTGTCATGCCTGTACTCTCACAATACAGCACTATTAGCAGGGACACAAAGCTATCTGCATGTACCACTGTGGAGCTGAGGAGATTTTTTACAACAGAAATTTCAGGAAAAARTCATTTCTTTTAGTCAGAAGCTTCTACAGAAAGTTTTGTTTTTGACAGATYATTCACTAGGAATGTTTACCGTTCAATATACCATTTGAGACATGGAGCCTTTTTCAACCTTCTGTTGTCCACAAAAGTCAGTTTAAGCTGAAGTGACATGATTTTTGCTAAGAATAATACATCTCCCGCTCAGAATGGGACATATGAAGATTTTTATTTTCTTATTATGTAAGACTTTCAAAAATTGAGCTAGAAACTTTATAAGACKGTTTCTTACTGGATTTTATAGCAGTTCTACTTCCAGGTGGATTTACYCTGAGGACAACCGGGGCTGCTTTGGCTATAACAATTTTGTTATACAGCCACACTCTTCTTTTCCCCAAGTGCATTATTTCTCAGATATGTTTCTCTGACTTCACTAGATTTTGCTAGGGTATTACTCTGCGTCTTGGAAGCAAACTCTAACTTTCACAAGGATATGTTTATTGCTGTGGTCACTTGAGTTTATCCTTTTTTCTACATTTTGCACTGAAAGTGTAGAGTTCTGCAAGAGATGCATCAGTGCTAGAGAAATGACAGTGCAGTGCTGTTCATTTGCCTCTCTATAAAAAGCTGTTCAGTTTGCAAGTGAAAATATGCTCTGCTTTCCTAATGGAGGATGCACAAATATGGAAAACAGAGCCGGTCCCCAAAGCACTTAGCAATAAATATCTAGCTGGAATATATGTAATAATTCCTTTGATGATGCATAACTAAAACTGGAGTCCATTCCCATTGTAGTGTACAGGAAAACATGAAAAAGAAAATTTGATGATTCTTAGGCATTTGTTAATAACTTTTCAGATTTCAGAATCACTCTGCAAGCCTAAGTATGTACATGGCAGCATGGAGAAAAGGCAGCTAGTAGATTTGTTGAAGTATAGATCTTGCAAGCTCAAAAGATTTTTTCATAGTAGATTTGCTTGTGATTGTGTCTGAAACATCACTTCCCTTATTTCTGAGGGGAAAAAAATATTTCTGGATCATAGAATCACAGAATCAAAAAATGGTTAAGGTTGGAAGGGATCTCTAGAGGTCATGTAGTCCAAACCCCTGCTCCAGCAGGGACACCCAGAGCACGGGGCACAGGGCRGCATCCAGGMGGGTTTGGAAGATCTCCAGAGAAGGAGACTCCACAGCYTCCCTGGGCAGCCTGTGCCAGGGCTCTGTTACCCTCATAGTAAAGAAGTTCTTCCTCACATGTAGATGGAACTGCCTGTGTTTCAACTTACACCCATTACCCCTTGTCCTATCAGTGGCCACCACTGAGAAGAGCTTGGCTCCATCCTCCCCACATTCCCCCTTCATGTACTTATACATATTAATCAGATCCCTTCTCAGCCTTCTCTTCTCCAGAGAAAACAGGCCCAACTCACTCAGTCTCTCCTTGTATGAGAGAAGTTCCAGTCCCTTAATCATCTTTGTGGATGATAGGACTAGGATAGGAATAATAGTAATACCTTCATTTTCAAGTCTATTAATTTGAGAAAGTTAGAAACCCTTTGTTTCAGTCAATTCTATCTTGCAAAACTATTTTTTTTTAGGGTTATGAAAATTATAATATACACTTATTTATATTTTCAGCAAGAGACATATTTTAAGATCCTTTACTGATTTTATCTAAATTTTAATAAAGTGTTTTGAAAATGTCTGTGTTACTATTAAGATGGGTCTTGAATGAGTCTTTCTAGTTGATTCTGAATGTTTCTGATAAGATATGCAAAAATATATTGATATTAAATTTTCTACTAAAGAGWTTCTGTTAGAAATAGAAATAGCTAATCCATTTCCTACTTTGTCATCTACATCATACTTTTTTTTTGCACTGCATTTCTAAGAATAAGAAACAATACATGTAAATGAATCTATTTTTGACGCTTACTAGGATTTGTTTTTTTAGAAAATTTGTGTCTACTTTATCCTCAGGTGATTATTGATGTCATGGGCTCCTGTGTATACGGAATACTGCTCAACTGCTTCTTTTCACTGATTTATTTCTCTTTACTAAGGCTGCCCTGTGAATACTATTTCCTATAGGGTCAGCCGGTAATTAATTTGGGTCTGAAGACATCAAAACAAGTGGATTGTTCTCTTTTGTGCTAAATATTATGATCAGTCTGACCACACAAGGCCTCTGGTGACATCCATGTCAAGTGGCAGGGACTGGTGCTCAGTACTTGCTGTCATCCAGTTTTAACTCTCAGTTGAACTTTGCTGGTTAATGCTTGAATTCTGAGCTTAAGAAAAAAATGAATCCAGAGCTGTTATATCTGGTGTTTTTCAACCTCATCTTAGGGAGCAGAACTACTCTTTCTAAAAGCCACTGAAGACAAAATTTTATCTGTAGAACTGAGAGCAGTTTCATTTGCCAGTTTCATGGACAACCCATCTAAGCTTGCTCTGTTTTTTTTTTTTTTTTTTTTTTTTTTCACTGTACATTCCTTCAAACAAACAGGAGGATAAAATGTGGTTGAAATCACACTGTATCTTCTGCAATGCTGCAGTAAGGGAAAATTCATTCAAGTTTTTTTTTAGGTTGATGTTTCAAAGGTCTACTGCCCTAGGCCCCAGATATTAAAAGGGAAGAAAAAGAATTCAAGAATGTAAGATTTCAAAAGAAAAGAAGAATTTTGTTTAAATCTTATAACACTTAGTAAACTTAGCAACCAAAGAACAACACTGTGCAGGGAAGACGTAGAAACTTTATTTTTGATAGTACTGTGGGATGCTTTAATTCTAAAATTATGTGTAAAACATTGAAGGAAAAGAATTCATATTTAAATTAAAAACAAAAATCTTGATTTAAAGAGCACTAGTAAAAGGTCAGCCCCTTGAGAAAGAAATCTTACCTAATTTACTTACATTTAGAGATTATATGAAAAGTCTTCTGCAGTCATCTGCAGATGGAAACACTCTCTTGAAGCAGAATCCCACTTTTAAAATAACATTTTATGCCAATTTAATTTGTATAAAGTTGGTGAATATTACTAATCATTTATGAATTTGAAATTGCCTTGTTTATAAGGTAAATTAAGATGTGTTTTGTTTCAAAGTTGTTATAGAGTATTGAATTGAATCCCCTGATTTCAGTTCAGTTTGCAGAGATATTTTGATGCATGTGAAATGAGATGGAAAGTTTAATCCAGACATGCACTAAATGCACTACAGTTTCAATGGCATCAGGATGGTCCAAAAAAGTGTTTGATGCTTTGATTGGCTTCAAACTATGATTATTTTGAGGATGTTCAGAYCAGACTAAATGTACCAAAAATCAACCCCCTCAACAAACCAACCAAACAACCAAAAAAAAMCAGAAAACAAACAAGCAAAATACCAACAAAAACAAAACCAAAATCTCTGAACTCCGTGGTTTAGATGTAGAAAAATCTGCATTTTCCCATCTGATCAGTATTATTTTATTTCTACTGCTAATCCATATTTATTTTATGCTACATGAGACAAATACATGTGCTGTTCATTCTGCTCAAACAGACTTTCTAACCTCTGGCTGTAGAAAGACCTGTCTTGTTTCTTATTTCTTAGCTCTTTTGATTTCTAATTTTGTTAGCAAGACTAAAACTTAACCAGACACACATATACTGCATAAAGTTCTTACTTGTGCTTGTTAAGCTTTATTTACATTATTATTTTATARCATTTCATACTATATATCACTGTTTCTTAATAGCATTTTAACAGCTTCTTAAGATAATTCCAGTCTTAATTTCTTAGAAATAATTTAACAATTTATTTCATATGGTTTCTTATCTCTCATATCATACAGTATATAGCCACAAGTTAAGTTTAATGAGCCTATAGCTGAGATGCCAGATTCTTAAAAATCTGTATAAAAGATAATTCTTATCTTACCAGATAAGAATAATTTTCYTTACACAGTTCTAGGGATATTCTCTCTTCTAATCTAGTACTTTAAATGTAAAGAAGTGTCTAGCTGTCTCTTTAAGATCAGTAAGAAAGACATTCATCATTCCAGACAGGAGTTTAAATCCTATCCTCAGTGATGCCTCATGCTTAGACCTGGCTCCATCTGAGACTCTTGTTTGTTATTGTCCATGCCTGACGTGAAGATGACATCAGGATGCCATAGTCCTTGTGTTTCAGACTCAGATAATTGTTTCTTCATTTTAAAAGAGGTGATGGACATCGTGCTTTGTTTCTTAAATACCTGGGCTATCAATAAAGTTTACTCTATGGACCTTCAAATGTTTTACTTCCTCTGTGAGCTACAGAATTCTCTTGTCCTGATAACATGGATTAATATACTAAGAAATTTTAAACTGATCATCCTAAATAAATTTAAAAGCTCATTTCTGGTTTTAAGTGAATTAAATAAAATAGCTGATGCAAAATTATATACTGCATCTGCAGTAAAATCACCTCCTTGTTTCTTCCAGTTTTACAAACCAATGATTATCCACTATTTCTCTGCTTGTCCCATGAGCTCACTGTTAGTCTTCCTTCTCTATGTGTGTCTTTGGAGTTCTTTGTTCTTCTTTGCCTAGRGGGAAGTAAAATAAGGTAGTGAGGTGAATGAATGTTCTTGAGTCTACCAAGAATAGCTCATGCTATTATCACCTTGGATGAGAATTGGCAATATATAATCTCAGCAAATCCTTAGACCTTTCTATGTGCTCTTTGCAGTCCGGCAAGGTTTCCTTTTCACTMGTTCATCTTTAGTGTTAGTTTTACATTTGCTAGGCCTTTTCTCTTTCTTTCAAATAAGTAAAAAATACTTCCTCAGGAACCTTCCCTTCTCCTTTCTCCCTTTCTGAGTTTTGTCTCTTCAGTCAAATTTACTCCATTTGGTTATGGAGTAAATCTTCTTGGTCATTAGGAWGGTTTTCAGAAGTTTTTAAGATGGCTCTATCTTCTAACTGAAGGCAGTTACACATGATATTATAATAAAAGCAGTTTGAGGAATGGCTTTCAGGTAGTTCTCTGGTGCAAGACTTTCATGTCAAAAGACAACAGTATTGGGAAATTCTTTTTAAAAAATGTTTTGGGGTATCTAKTTAATGATTCCTGTAAAATATCCATAATGAAAAACAAGGCTGTATTTCAGGCTGAAACTAGCACCTGAAAACAAAACAAAACAAGACAAAACAAAACAAAACAAAACAGAACAGAACAAAACAAAACAAAATATTCACAAATGACTTCCTCAGCCATGATTTTGGAAAGGTAACTAGCCTGTGCTAGCTGAGCCTGTGACATTTCTGCTCAGAACAACAGTATATATCTCAGCTGCAGTGGTGAATTTGTGTTAATTTCTGGAAGACAGATAAAGTTTTCTATATGACTGACTACTTTGCTTTCCCTAGAACACAAAACTTATTATGAATGAGTAGATAACCAAAATTAATATGTAAATGTTGGATCCATAACCTTTGTCTGAGACAAAAGAAGGTGACCGAATCAGCCTACTAGTATTTGTATTATCTTCATCATTTAAGTAAAATTAATCTGGCTCATTTGAGTTTACTTATCTACAATCTGGCACATGAAATGCAGGAAATGCATTTCTAAATTGGGTTCTGATTACTAAACTGGATGATAGTTGCAAACACGACCTCAAGTGAAATTCTGCTTATGTATTAAAACTAATTCAATTAATAGACTCTATTATAAATACAATTTAGCTGCGCTCCAAATGCAGACATCTTCCTGATCTTGATGAACCACTAAGTTACATTAACAGTCACTTGTACTAATGTTGATTAAGTTCTCTTGATGCAGTTCCTCTGCTGTTAAATTTATTTTAAAAATATGTCTGACCAAGATATATAGCGTTCAAGTTTATCTAGAACTGCAAGTGCCCACTATTAGGCCCCCAATGCAAGCAGATTCCACAACCTGCTTTGCTAATCTGAAGTTTAAAATCCTCACACTTTGKTTTTTTTTTCACAGAAAGTAAGCTTATCCAGCTTCAACAACTAGACAATAACCAAGGGTCACTATATCCTGTATCTTGCAGTTGCTTTTCTCCAAGGGAAGTATTCTTGTTGGAGGCTATGACGGATGTGCTCCTTCCCCAGCTCAACCTGAAGTTTCACATGTAGCCCTATTCAGGTGTTAGCCACCAGTGACCTTATCTGATCCTGGTAGTGGCCTCCCTGATTTCTTCCCTTACTGAGACATTAACCACCAACAAGAGTCCTGATGGGGAGATAAGGCTAATTTTGCATACACCAGCCAAAAGCCATCTGAAATGAAGGAATGACTGTAAGTCAATCATCTTATTCCATAAATATGGGGAYAGCCCAAGAGCCCATTAAGCTGTCCTTGCATGGCAATGAGCTGGACACCAGGATATATATAATATATAAAAAAAGGATATATATAGTAACAATTAAAAAAAAAAATGATGTGGAGATAGTTGAGCCCACCTCTACTGAGGTTCTGTAGTCAGTGTAGAAATTTTCCTTTTTTCAATCTCTTGAAACCTGCTAGTGGTCTTCATCTCCTTCATCTCTCCTGGCAGTAATTCTGTAGGAGATGCCWACTTTGACACAAAGGCAGAACAATAAACTGCAAGACAGCAAAGTGCTCTTGAGTTATGAATGTTGGCTTCCATAACTAGATGCACATCAGGAATTCAGTTCTTAGTTAAGAAAAAGACGGAATGGTTAGACTTTTTAGGGAAATAAAGAAAACAATACACTTAAGAAGTAGCTGATAACTTTCATTTGCTTAAAAAGAATAATTCCAATGAATGTTTGGTGACACAACTTCCTCAGTTAGATGTGGAATATTGATGTCTACTTTATTTCTCTCTCTTTTTTTTTTTTTAGTAATTTATTCAGCTAGTCTCAATATTCATACATTTCAGTCATTCAAATTAGAGCTTTCTTAAATCCTCACATATTAAACATTTATGCCTAATTAAAATCTCCTAATGAGACACGGGTTAATTGGGCCTTCTTGGAACCAAATGATAAACACATCCTTCAAAAATACAAATAAAGATCATATTCCAACTTCTCTAAAGTTTAGGATGCACTGATTTCAGTAACTTCAGTGAGGAGYCATTGTCAGAGACGCACAGAATAATCTCCTATTTTTATGTGATATTTAGCTGTGAAGCTTTTAATGCTCATTCCACCTTTGAACTACGTAAAAATCAAGTATGTTTTGGTAAATATTCTCTGACACCTTAGTAATCAAAGAAGAAGTATGGAAAACTCAAGGTCTGCTTAAATACTTTCTCCAGAATAACTCCTGTTCTTGAGTTTCTATGAATGCTTTTTTTGGATAAAAAGGATAACATGGTGAGAGAAATGAAAGACAAAATTGAACAAAATTGTTGAGCTCCAATAAAGATAATATTTTTTGACCTCTTCATCTTCCCAGAAGAGGGTGAACTTGAGGCAAATTTCAGAATATATGCTGCAGGCACTACAGTGTTGCACAAAGTCAGGTAGAATCAGATGACAGCAGCCTGTTCAGAATTATGCTTCTCTTCTTTAGAAGACAAACAAACAAAGCAAACAAACAAAGAAACACTTCACAATAAATAGCCATAGGAAGGAGAAGAAACATCTAAAAATAATTCAAGACTTAGTTCAAGGCTGAGTTTTACTGAGGATTAAATTTAACACTTAGGTAAGCAGCTACTTCTAGAAACATCAGCCCTGTTACCCAGATCTTCTGCAATGGGTGAGCCTTCTTTAGGGTCACGTTGGTTCCTGCCCAGGACTTAAAAGAGAGCAAAAACATGTTCCCATCTGCAATGACTCTTTGGGCCTACAGTTATGAGAGTTATGACAGCAGAGGCTGTCAGCTACGTAACTATCTTAATACATATGACTGAAAATATAGCATTGAAGTGAAGGGGCACATCCAGTGCAGTATTACCAATGTAAAACCCCAACCAGTAGAGGTTGCTCAACAGCTATGAAACACATTTCTATTCTTACAACTTTTGAAGCAACTTGTGTAATTTCCTACATGATCTGTGTTTCTTAATGGTCGATGTCATGTAGAAAACAAATCAGGCTAGTTAAAACGACCTCAGTGTTGGAGGAGTGTTTGGAATGTGTGATGTGACCTTAGAGGTGACTACTTTTAAAGCACAAAAGACATAACAATTTGGAAATGACTGCAAAATATGGTTCAAGGATTTATATTAAGAAAAGTGCATTCTACTAATCCTGTAAAGACTAAATCCTGAAGTAACTTGAAAACACAATCGAAAGGGGAAAATCTGCTTTAACTTGTTGATGAATAGCATTTGTTTTGCAATGGAAGTGCACTTACATTCTGGGTCACAAGTGTATGTTATCTTTAACTAGCAGGATTAATATCATACGCTTCATTCTGTGAGAACAACAAAAAAAGGACAGATCAAATAGCATATTTTATGTAATTCCTGTGGCGTGCTCTTAGATAGTCCTGATAGAGTCCTGACAGACCCATTTTTTTGTTGCCTTTGTCACAAAGTAACAATAAAGAAATGTAAGTGGGAATAAAATTTTCTAACATTATTCCYACAAAGAGACTCTGCCCAGTGCTTTCAGGGGGTAATTTCATGTAGTAGAGGTGTAGTTTTTTGCTAAGTAGATTAAACATCTGATGTATAATATCCTGGTAATGCATAGCTTTGATGTGSAGCAGTACAAGTGATGGACACTCCAACCTGGGCAGCCTCCTGTGGAAGGTTACGGATCCCTGCGTAAGATGTTAGAAGCAGATGACTGAATTATTTTTAATAAAGGARTTTAAGCAACTGCTTAACTATGCCTGAAGTTGGTGTAGTGAATTAAAGTCCTAAACTTTGATAAGTGAACAGAAGATGAAGGCGCACAGACCAACCAGTCAAAAAGGCAAAAACTACTTTTTTTTCAGAGGGAGTGGGTGGTTGTGCAAGCAGTTTACCCCAAATGCTTTGCACTGATTGCATCCTTTGTTGGAGCTGATGGCAGATGTGACCAAGTGCTCCAGCTTCTCCAGAGAGTGTGTGGGAGGTCACCTGGGGAGAAGAAAATTGGATGTTTCACAGACTGTAACCTTGGCTGAAGCTGATGAAGAAAATGTAAAATAAAAAAGCTACAGCTAGACAGCAATTAGCCAACCCTTTGAGACTGGGGATTAGGGACATCCCATGAGTCCCTAATCCTCAGTCCGATTAACAGTGCTGTTAATTAGTTTAGGAGGTACCGAGCTAGATACCTCTGCACAAACCTGTTTGTAAATCCATTTAAAGAATGACATTTTATGGATTACAGCCTCTATATTGCCTTCTCTTTATGACCACTTGCTTTTCCTTCAGTGTAAATGTTCTGTGTGTGAAGGTAGTACAAATAAATTAGTGCAATTCTCAAATTCAGACTTTTTCCCCTTTTCCTTTTCCTTTTCCTTTTCCTTTTCCTTTTCCTTTTCCTTTTCCTTTTCCTTTTCCTTTTCCTTTTCCTTTTCCTTTTTCCTTTTTCCTTTTTCCTTTTCCTTCTTCTTTCATTCTTCATTGTTAATGTTGACTTTTATTGCAGTGTGAACTTGAAGACATAAAGTGAGAAATTACATTAAAAGCATCTATAATCTCACTTATGTTATTAATGGTGATCTTTTTCAGGCACATAAGAAATAGCAGTCATGTTTGTTAATGGCTTACAGACAAATAGATCAGCTTAATAAGCAAATTATTGTTTATTATGTTATTATGTTTAAATTATGTTTACTATATTGTATTAATATTATTTATTATTATTGTTTCCGTATTAAAAAAGGAAAGCTACAGAAAACTCTGATTTTATAGCTGGGAATTTTTTTATGCTGATCCTATTGCCAAACGCACTAAGCCTGAACATCAACAAACAAGTTTTTCAAACAGAGAAATTGCATTGCAATATGAGCAGTCTCACACAATCAATATCTTTCCAATGAGATATTTATTTTTTTTTTCTTAAAGTTGTTCACATATTTTCTTTTGTGGAAACATGAAAGCTCAATGCTTTTTGAATTCCGTAAAGCTCCTTTACTTTTGCCTCATATCCTAAGCAACACCATCCAGAAGGGCTGTATTCGCAGATATATGATGGTGCAACGTCACAACCCTCTTCCTTTCAAACCTCCCTGAGCTGCCTTTAAGCGCAAAGAGTAAAGAAAATATTGCCAAACTAAAATTCTTCCCTCATTCATCCTGACATTAATATTTTAGAGTCACTCTGCACAGGTGTAAGTGACTATTAAAATACAGGATAATAGTGAAAAAGAGCAGACGATCACAGAGGAAGCCACCCAAGAATGACTGCCCAGGGATGCAGGTATTGCTTAGCAGCATGGCATCGTTCTTCTGGCATGAAAAATAAGCATGAAAACAGACAGAGAGAGGACAGCGACCAGAAAAAATATCTCAGTAGAACTGTGGGCTTTCCCTCTTCTCATGTCTTTTTCCTTTGACAGTGCTCTGAATTAAACTAAATTTAAGGAAATGCATATTTGACCTTATTTTCAGTTTAAAGTTTGAAATGTACAACATAGTTAATCCAGTTGGTACATTCTAGACTGCAACTAATGACCTATGGTCAAAGCAATTTTATTTTCCTCACTGTTTCTTATCCTATAATATTTAATTTTGAGAAAGACTATGTTATTACCTCACAATTTCCAATAATTACATTATATCAGAGGGGGAAAAAAAATCAATTAATCRCTCAACAGTGACAATATGTCTTCAGTGTAAAATGAGCATGTTCTTTATTTCTTATCCCCAAATTTCAACATATAATTATTTGCAGGTACGGATTAAATGGAGTCCATGAATGCATCTACCAGTTTTCCTTTCAGTAAGGTAGATGTATATTATTATATATACATGCATCATACCCAAAACTTAAACTGAACTGCATTCTCTGTATCATACTATATCAACAGGGGCAAAGTGCTGTAAGATGTATTTTCACGCTTGTTTTCTTGATTTAGCCCCTGCTGAAAGCACCCTGGAGGCTGCTTTAGAGTACAGTTGGCTTCAGCAGCTTTTATTGGTGCATCTAGCAGCTGCAACTAGCTGATGCAAAGTTAAATTCATGTTCATCCATAGGCTATATATGCAGTACATATATTGGAACTGTGAAGGCAAAGTGTAGAGCTATTTCTGACTTTTCACAAGATAGAAGACCCCAAAAGAACTGAAATAACCAGCTTAAAGAACATTTAGCAGAGCAAATCCAAGCACCACATTCYTCTGTCATGGTCATGGAATTCCATTTTTACATGAAAATCCATGTAAAAATATCAGTGCTTTTCTCTTCCTCATTTTTCAAAATCTATTGAGTGGAAATTGCTGTTTTGTCTATGTTTAATTAAAGAAAAAATGTGTCTGCTAAATCCACAGTTCTTTAAGATAATATAAAGAAGGAAAACAAAATCCAAGAGGAAAACATTTATTCCAATTTCATATCTTTTAGACCACAAGTTTGATACCCAGTATTATAGCAGTCTTTGACAGCCCATTTGGGGCTTAGAACTGGGGAGGTGAGTTCCAGAGATAAAGAGAATGACACAGATCTTGAACCTCTCTTCTTAACAGCCACATGAATGAAGAGAAAATCCTTACCTTGTTACCGTACTACTGGTAATATCCTCAAATAAGAAGGGATATAAATTAGAATTAGAATGTATTGTTTATCGTTACTGTGGATTACTACTAGTGGTTTCTATTAATGACCAACATATAAAAGATCATTTGGCAAATGCTTTACACATCTTGTAAGAGCAATGTCCTTTAGATCATACGTTCCCTTAAACTGAAATTCTGTGAGCATTAGAAAGACCAGGATAATGGGAAACAGCAAAAAACTTAAGATTTTACAAGTTAACTGAGGGAAATCTTATTAAATTACGTAAGTTACTTACAGGAATCTATGTAATTCCACATTTGGAAGGATGAATACTTCCCTACAGACTTATTTTTAGAGTCGTTCTTTTAAGCAAAGTCATTCATTTACTGAGTACAACTTCTTTATGTTGTCTTGCAAGATAATTATGATTATCTTCACCTGCTCATAACATGTTTTATTTTCTCCTTGTAAGTTAATATCTTGATGGGGAAAAATGTCATGTTGGCGGGGAAGGTTTAACTGAGTTTGCTAAAAAATAAGATATATATAAGATATATAAAAAATAAGATAAGATAAAAATAAAAAATAGCCCTGGTGACAGAGGATGCAGAGAAGGCAGAGTTACTACATGCTAAATGCCTTCTTTACTTCTGTCTTCACTCCTAGGGCTAGTCTCCAAGAACTACAGAGCCTGGATGAAAGACAGATAACTAGGAGAGAGGAAGACTTTCTTCTGGTCCAGGAGGATTGGGTTAGGGATTATTTAGGCAAACTGGACACCCATAAATCTACTGACCCAGATGGGATGGACCCAAGAGTGCTGAGGGTGCTGGTGGGGTTATTGCTCAGCCACTCTCCATCATCTTAGAGAGGTCCTAGAGAGCAGGAGAGGTGCTGGAGGACTGGAAGAAACCAACATCACTCCCATAATATCCTCATAGGAAAGCTCTGGGAAGTGTGGTCTGGACGAGTGCACGGTGCGGTGGATCGAGGGCTGGCTGGATGGCAGAGCTCAGAGAGTGAGGATAAATGAGGCTGAGTCCAATTCGAGGCCTGTGGCCAGTGGTGTCCCCCAGGGGTCAGTACTGGGCCCGGTGCTGTTCAACCTGCTCTTCAATGACCTGGGCRAGGGCATGGAGGGCACCCTGAGCAAGTTTGCAGATGACACCAAGCTGGGTGGAGCGGCCGACACTCCAGAGGGCTGGGCTGCCATCCAGAGGGACCTGGWCAGGCTGGAGAATTGGGAAGAGAGGAACCTCCTGAGGTTCAATGAGGACAAGTGCAGGGTCCTGCACCTGGGGAGGAATAACCCCAAACACCAGTACAGATTAGGGGTTGACCTGCTGGAGAGCAGCTCCACGGAGAGGGACCTGGGAGTACTGGTTGACACCAAGTTAACCATGAGGCAGCAGTGTGCCCTCATAGCCAAGAAGGCCAATGGGATCCTGGCTGCGTCAGGAGGAGTGTTGCCAGCAGGGTAAGCGAGGGGATCCTGCCCCTCTCCTCAGCTCTGGTGAGGCCGCACCTGGAGTATTGGGGGCAGTTCTGGGCTCCCCRATATAAGAGGGATGTGGAGCTTCTAGAGAGGGTCCGGTGGAGCACAGCAAAGATGGTTAAGRGACTGGAACATCTCYCAAATAAAGAAAGATTAAGCAAGCTGGACCTGTTTAGCCTGGAGAAGAGAAGGTTTGGAGGGGATATGATTAACATGTATAAGTACCTGAAGGGTGAATGCTGGAAGGAAGGGCGCAAACYCTTCTCAGTGGTGGCCAGTGACAGGACAAGGGACAAAGGATATAAGTTGAAACACAGGAAGTTGAACTGCATGTGAGGARGAATTTAATGACAGAGCCCTCGAACAGGCTGCCCAGAGAGGTTATGGAGCTTTCTTCTCCTCTAAACCCTCCTGAATGTGAGCCTGTGCCATGGGCTCTAGGTGTATCTGCTGGAGCAGGTTGTGTTGAAGTAGATGATCTCTAGAGGTCCCTTCCAACCTTAACCATTCTGTGATTCTGTGTGATGAGTGCTTGTTTCTTTTTTTTTTTTTTTTCCTCTTGCTTTTGAGACCAACCTGCTTGGCTGTCTCTAAGTATTTGTTCTTGCTTTTCTCCATGTTTGAGCTGACTAGGGTGAAGAAGGTTTGCAAGATGCTGCATTGGCCTCTTTGCCTCCTTCTCCATATGAAATTCTCATATGCTCTTGTAGCAGGATGGTTCCCAGGAGCTGGGCACCATTATGGGGTTGGGATCTGTAGAAGAAGGCATTGCCTGTAGATCTCCTGCTGTGTGCAGAATCAGTTTTGCTCAAATGGGAACTGGATATTTTGTCGCTGTCTCCTCTTCGGGGCTACAGAACCTCTACAAAATCTTTTGCCCCTAAGAAAGTGAGCAGCACTTGAGTGTGGAGCAAAACAGGGCAGCAGACTCTTCCTGAAGCCTCTTCTTGCAGACGCATGCAATGGGTAATATTTATGCAAGTAAGCATAAAGCAAGCAAGCTCTTAAAGCTGACCTTGAAAAAGAGTCGAGTATGCATAAATTATAATATAAACCTTTCTTTTATTCTCCACATACTTCTTTACCACCTGACAAGGAACCATGACAACTACATATAAATATTTTTCCTGAAAACTTTCCCTAGTGTGAATGTAATTATGTTTGTTCTTACCCAACTGGGATGTTTCCAAGAGTGTCAGAAGCAGACACAAACTGAAGCTGGCTCCTGTTTTTTTTTTTCATAAATCATTGAGGCAGAATGTGATAGAATAACTTGTTCATAGAACTCCTGGCAAGTTGAAAAACATCAAAAAAGGAAAAGCAGCACAACTTGATTCATTAGTAGTCAAACAAATTGTAGTCATGAAGACTCTTATGTAAGCATCAGAGGTAGAAAGCTAAAAGGGGAAAAAAAATCTCCTTTCTCTTTGTTCTGTGGGGAAGAAGGAGAGAAACAAGCTCTGGAAGAACATTTTCTCATGCAGATTGTGAGTCTAACACAGGGCATTCATCCTAGTGTTAGGCTGGCTACTGAGAATTCAATTTTCTGATTCTGAAAAAGGGATACATTTAACTTTCATGAATTAGATAGCATGGGTTGCAGAAATGCAGTCAGTCCTAATTTCTAGTGCATAGACCCCATCTGGATAGAATATGCAAGTAGAACAAGTAGAGCAATATGAGTGTTTGGAAATCCCTTACAGTAATAGATGATGTTTCCACTTGATGATAAGTGTTTTAGCTGCATCCAGCTCCGTTGCAAACAACAAGATGATTTTTTGATATCCAGTGGGAGGGATTTCATATATATAATTTTTCATTGTCAGTGTTCTTAAAGACATTAGTGCTTATTTTAGGTTAGCTTTAGAATTATTTTTGTAACCATTCTAATGACAATATTGTCTTTTAATTTTTTTGTAAACAACAAATGTGTTGGGAAAAATTTTATGTGACTTTTTTTCCTTAAAAAACTGTCATTCATCTAGGAATATTAGTTTGAAAACAGGAAGCTTTAGTGCCTCTGTGAATTTCACTTTTAAATCTGCATAACCATTTTAAAATTGGCATTGTTCAAACACATTCATACAGCCTGATGTTGCAGAAACTGAATAGAACCTGAAAAATAAATGCTGATAGAGCTGTAAAGACATTGCATTAGGAATCATTTGTTCTCAAACCAAAGGTGAAAGATTTTATCTAATAATACTGTATTCATCCTGCTTAAGGAACTGAAAATGCAAGTAATATCAGCTGATAGAGATGTGAACCCAAAAACTGATACACAAGTAAGCAAAATTTAAGGAGGTCTCTGTTCTCTTTCTGAGACATCTCTGATAATTTTTTAGAGAGATATCTTATTCTCTGCTTTTTTGAGTTTGTTGAACAAAGTGGCTTTTTCATGTTTGCCTTTCAGGACGAAAATTCTGGTTGTTAGTCCCATCTCATCTACACTGAGTAGTGAAGCTGAGAGGCTTGTATTTTAAATAGAACAGAAAAAAAAAATGCCTAGGTTTTAACTTGAGTTTAACCCACGGATTATGCTTTGAGATTTCCTGCAAACTAAACTTTAAAGCAATGTTATGAGTTAAAAATCTTAGGTTGTACAATTATGAGTTATCAAGTATTCCTGTTTATAGAACTGAAGCCCATACTCATCCATATGGTATGTTCATACTAGTGTGAATGGGATGATAACTGGAAATTATACGGACATGATATGTTGTCTAAACTGTGCAATATGGAAACAAGATATATTCATTTACCCACACATGGAATGAGTAGACAGGATCCTCAGACATGTGCAATGCCTTGCTTGTGAAACTAATTGCAAATGAAGAATTATATTTTATTCCATCCCATTCTTCCAAATAAACTAAAAAACAATGGAGAAACTAAAAATAGTAAACACAAAATATGAGCAAGTTTTTATTAGATTGTACTTGAGAACAAACTGCGGTGACAATTCTACAGACTAAGGCAATTAGATTTTTCTGAAAAATTGGGGAGATTCTTGGCTCTTTTAGAGAAAGATGAGGTGAGTCCCACAGTAAAAATATTGGGCAGGGCAGGTCTAGTATGCTTTCCTAGATAATGTAATTTTTATT
Source organism: Nothoprocta perdicaria (assembly GCF_003342845.1). Lineage (NCBI taxonomy): Eukaryota > Metazoa > Chordata > Aves > Tinamiformes > Tinamidae > Nothoprocta > Nothoprocta perdicaria. The sequence continues at coordinate 4,515,332 of NW_020455621.1, forward strand.
GCAGTTCTTTGCCAAAGAAACTGGATGGTTGGAATTGGAACGGATTACCACGCTGCTTTTTCAGTGCTTGTTGTAAATCATTGTTCCATTTGTAGCCCATTAGCCTCTTTGGATGTAGCTATGGGATAAAAATGCTTCTGTATGCAGACAAAAATGGGGGGACCCACACCCTAAATCACTAGTTTGCTTTCTGAATCATAGGATTTCTTGAGTTAAGCAGCACCCTTTGGGGACAGAGAACAGAACGTAAATCACAGGAAACAACTCTTAGAGCTTAGAGAAACCATTATTTCTTTACACAGCTTGTTTAGTCTCTTAAAGGTAACATTACTTGACATTTCAGAACTTTCATGTATTTGTAGTTTTCTTTTTCACTTTCATGCCCATGTGCAATAATTATGTATACRTAATATATATTAACACAAGCAAATCTATTTTCAATAGTGATCACACAATTGCAATATATGAAACTGAACCAGTTTCAATGAATTTTAAAAAATGAAAGTGTTTTTCTGAGGTCCTGTTTGCTTTCTATTTTCAATGTCTGTGATGTTAAAGCTGAAATTTCTAGAAGGAAAATCAAGAAAATTCTGCAAAATAAAAGGAGAAGCAAGTGTCATTTAGGAGAGGTAAAATCAGTCACTGAACTACGCAAACCTTCTGAGTGCTGAAAACCTTGTCCACCTTCTCAAATTATACTATCTGGCCCCATGAAAGATTTTAATTCTCCTTACAAGTCTTCCTTGTCTCATAAATCATAACAGCACTAAAACTGTTGCAGAATTCAAAAGAAGATTTGGCTCCATTGACTAGAACGATTGTTTACTTTTGTCTGTGATATTCTGGAGTAGAAAGCAAAGACATTTTTGAGGCAAATTGGTGAATTATTACAATAATTATTACAAATTATTACAAATAATTATTACAAATAATATCACCTGGAGTACTGTGTTCAGTTCTGGGCACCCCAGTATAGGAAGGACATGGAGCTTCTGGAGAGGGTCCAGAGAAGGGCAACCAGGATGATTAAGGGAATGGAACATCTCTCGTATGAAGAGAGGCTGAGTGAGCTGGGCCTGTTTTCTCTGGAGAAGAGACGGCTCAGAGGGGATATGATTAATACGTATAAGTTCAGGGAGGGAGAATGCAGGGAGGAAGGGGACAAGCTGTTCTCACTGGTGGCCAGCGATAGGACGAGGGGTAATGGCCACAAACTGAAGCATAAGAAGTTCCGTCTCCAGGTGAGGAGCAACTTCTTTACTGTTAGGGTGACAGAGCAGTGGAACAGGCTGCCCAGGGAGGTTGTGGAGTCTCCTACTCTGGAGGTCTTCAAAACCGCCTGGATGCCACCCTGTGCCACATGCTCTAGGTGTGCCTGCTTGAGCAGGAAGGTTGGACTAGATGATCTGTAGAGGTCCCTTCCAACCTTAAATATTCTGAAATATTCTGAAATATTCTGAAATATTTCAGTGTTGCAACTCCTTTCCAGTTTCAATTGACAGATTAGCTTGGGGAGGAACACTGCCCTCCTCTCACTTTCCTCTAGTTCTCTTGAAATATTTTTATGCAAGCCTCATATAATAGGCAGGATATGCTCTATAGTGCAAAGTGAACTTTGGAATTTACTGCAGTGAAAACAAAGACTTTAAGTGCTTTGTCACCAAGGAAAGGAAATAATTTGCTTAAAAAGAGACATCCTCTGATTAAATGCCTAAACATAATAAAGAAATCCTTTTAAAAATCCTCCAGTGACTCTAGCAACAGAAAAGAGGTAAACATGTTTTTTATTTTAATTAGGAATAAATCTTTCCTGAAAATTTACCTACATGTACTCTATTCTCTGCAGAGGCCCACAAGGATAATGACACAGCCAAATTGCAAGACTAGTCTTAGTGCTCAGATTGCACTAAATTCTTTACATTCTGAAAAACAGCATAATGATAGAGGCAAGAATTTTCATGTATTATATACATGAAAATATGTTCTCTATAATGCTATGATACGTCATCCTAAGCTTCTATAAATAGGGGGTCTTAGATACTGTGTGTCTTGTCAAAGTCAAATCAAATGGTATTGTCTGGTAGCAATTAAGGCTGCTGGAATTCCTTTGTTTCTATTGGCAAGTGGATCACAGTAGCATCCTGGAGGCTGCAAATGCACTCAGATTGCTCAGAAATGCAAATGATTTCTGAGCATCCATTGGACAGAGCCAATAGGATCTTCATGGGCCGCTCATTTTAACTGTTCACTGAGGCTTGTATGAGATACTGATTTGATTGTGAAAATAATATATTTTTCTGCTCCACCATTCAGTGTATGAAACCTTATAAATTGCAAAAATAAGCATGCAAATTATAAAAATATTTTTATTCTACCTGGTAAAATTTCCATGTAATTACTTATTTCTTTTATTGAAACCAATTTGGATCTTTCTGAAAACAATAATTCTGTGTGTATATATATGCAAAAAAAAAGCGTATTAGTGAGGACCTGAATCAGACTATAGGAAGAATAATTTCCATTTAAAATTCAGGTTGCTGGCAGTACCAGTTGACTGATCAAGACTGAGACTCTTTTGTGCTATCTTTATAAATCTGGGTTATGGTCTTGGTTTTGTGGTGACTTCTCATCAGAGCTTCACGAATATTTAGAACGAGAAAAAAGTAAAAGTTATTTGTGGAGGTCTTTTTGAGCCGTACCTTACATACCTATATCTGGGCTTCTGTGGTGTAGAAATTGAGCAAAGCTTTTCCAAATATAATGGTGTAACTAAGGAACAAAGATTAAATACGTTTTCCTTTCTCCTCTGCTGGACTTCTTTCTGTAATCAAGTTTCAGTATAAAAACTGTTTAGGAAAAAAAAAAAAAGATTGTGTAAATATATAGTAAACTTAAAATAAGATTATCTCATTAACAGATTCACCAATATTGATAGGATTTAAAGTGCATCCACTGACTGAAGGCTGTATGACAAATTTATATGTTACTAATTAATTTGAATCCTTTTCCTCTCAAGTCAGCTTTGAGAGAAAGAGTAGTCACAAGCAGAATTTCCAAACCCAAGAGTAGAGCAGAATATCCTGGAAATGTCCAACTGTTCCTTTCCTTTAGGTCCTTAAATTTTAATAAGCATTTTCTTTGCCTAAAACTTGYCTCCAGTATATCAGTTTTAACTGTTCCTCTTTTAATAAGTGATTTATTCTGCCACTCATAAGGTGGGAGAAGTATTAACATCAAACAGTTGACATCTATTATCATAAAAATAATACTGGAAATAATTACACCYTTCAAATTGTCATAAAATGCTGATCCATTATTACTAAGATAACATGTTCATTAATCACAGATCTTAATTGAAATGTAAAAAACTTAGTAACTGTAATCTTTTATTATTAAAGCCACACAGCATGGCATGAAGGAAAACATAATTAATGGAACATATTTCAAGTACATGCCATTAAGTTTCTTGTGACTTTCTACTCTTCTTGTATGTGCAAATAYATAGAATTTTTTAGCTATGATAAGTGAATTATATTAATTCGATGCTTGTTAATGGATTCAGTTCTATTGCTAGATTTCCAAAGATATGGTCTGTGCCTTTCTTTCTCATTATTTTGTCTTGTTTATACAAGAACAACGTTGCTCAAATGACTGCTCTGTCACGGGGCACTTTTCTGTCCCTGAATGTGTGAAATGGAGGGAGAATATATTAAGCTTTTTGAAATGCAGCTGATATAAAAGCTGATATAAAATTTCATCCTGATAGAAATAATGCAAAAAATACATTGAAGGTGCTGATGAAGTAAAGAATTTATTAAGGAAGACACTAAACACTTGCTAGCTATATCATATCTTCATATGGTAGGAGACTAGTTGTGCAACTAATTTAGGTCACTGTTACCTTGTGACTACCTCATGTACTAAACACATCTGTTTTACCACGATCTAGCTCTTCCTGTGCTCCATTTGTCATCTTTTTGGTTGCACATTCCTGAGGCTGGCTGTGTTTATAACTTGTGTCTCATGTTTTTTGCAGCATGATCTTGATGCATTTTGAGATGTCTTAATTCTTTCTCAACACAGAACTAGTGGTGCAGTTTCGAGAAGAGCCTAGTGAGAGACCTTGTTGTATGAAATAATTCTACTGAGAGGGAAAAGAAGGGAAAATGAAGAAAGTTCATTGAAACTGGAATTATCAGTTCAATAAGTATATCAGTTCCAGACCATCTTAAATTTCAGTTTGAGTGGATTAAACAGGACACGCATGTAAGAGTTGTGCTATGGGTTGTGGTATCATTTCTGAGTAAAAGTCAGTGACTCCAATGAACAACTATGTCTTAAATAAACATTTGTAATGAAGAAAATAAGGAAACACATGTGACAAGTCTCTATCACTGTTCAGCAAGTACCACTCTGGTATGGTAAGAGTAAATAAGAACATTTTTAAAAATATTTGTGTGAAAAAAAAAAAGAGAAAAAAGGGAAAACACTAATGTACATAGTTATTGCTCTATAAATTCTGTATTTCATGCTATTTTAGGTTCTTTACATAGAGTATTCACGCTGGTCTTATTTCACTTCATTTTGCATTTCTCTCCCTCATTTTTTAGCTGTTTATTATATATGACCCCAGTCTTCACAGAAACTGTGAAGAGATTCTCACTTTGCATTTTACTCTACTCTTTYACTCACAACCATGTTACTGAAGTTCTGTTGGTTTGACAAATTAAACAATACGCCCCCATTGGGTTTTCAGTACTTTTTTCTTTTTCCTATTGAAGATATTAAATCAAATAAAATGTTCCTGGCTCCTGAATAAAACGGCATAATGACAGAGGACTGGGATATAGGGAGATAGGGAAAGTTCTCAAAGGGGTTAAAGGCTATGTATTACTGATGTCTTTAGAGTAACTTGTATTCTATCATGTGGCTTGGTGAAAATAGAGTCAGAATTCAAATTCTTCCAAACCCACATTCGAAAGATCTTTGTTTCTAATGAAACCCAGAAATTTATCTCTTCTTCTACTGTTGTAAATTAGTGAATGAACTTTAGGAGTAGAATCAGATACTTCCAATCTCTCCTAGATATCCAAACCAACATGAAAAAACAGCATAAACATTGGAGCTAGAATAGAGCCAGACAAAACTTCTGCACACTGAGAATTTATCTGCCTGAAGCATTATTCGTATTTCTAATTTTTTTTTCATCTCTTTGTAATTGAGGCCAGTAAAGTTGAGAACTCCACAGAACAAAATCCCTGTAATGTGCCTGAAACCTTGACATTTCAGAGGGGTAGTACTGAGCACCGAGACAGCATCAGGCAGAGCCACCTCCCTATAAAAAGCTGCAGTCTCAGGTGCTGGATAAGGATGATTAGTTCTCAGGATACTTTACCTAAGCCCTTGCTAACAGTCACCTTAGAAAAGAGACTGGTAGGTGTCCTTAGCTCTGCATTTGTGTGCAGGTGGTGGTTCTGAGTGTCTCCAGACTTGCTTCAAATCTACCCCAGAATGGATTACCAGGAAGCTCCCAAAACCTGTCCTGAGCCATTTGCAGTACCATTTTTTTTTTTTTTGTTAGATTTAAGAATTCTTGGTGCAGCTGTCTTGTTAATGCCATGGTTGGTGTGAGAGTTGTGAAAACATTGCAGCCTAAAGTAGGTTTAGTTTCATGCGCTCTGTGACCTTCAAACTGTAAGCCTCATCCTGACCAAAGTCAATGTTTTTCAGGGTATTTACAGTATTCTTATTTGTCACTGTTCGAACATTTTCAGCCATTTAAGAGGAAGAGGTCAAAGAACAGAGTGAGTGAGGCCGTTGCTTGGACACAAATGACTGTTGCTTGGACACAGATAACTCTTCTGAGGATAACTCCTCTTGCTAAAGAAGAGCACCAAGCCTATTACTCTCACCTTTTCTAATTTATAAAAAGCAAGCCCAAAGTGTACTTAAGTTAAAACTCATCCAGAAATCACCCAAAGGTGATTGAGAGAATTGAGAGAATTGAGAGACACAGGCAAATAGTGCTGCCATTTCTTCATATCTTCAGTTTGAATAAATCAGTAAAGAAAAGGGAATAATTTTGAGGTTAACTGAAAAAAAGCCTCTCCAAGAGGATTTGTCAAGAACRCCACTTCCCAGCTCCCTCCTTGTCTTTAAGAAAAGAGAGGAAGTCAGATTAGGGAAAATAGTAATTGTGATGACAGTGCTTCAGAAGCCAGCACTTCAAATTTATTTGCATTAGGATTTCTTTCCATCCACTGCTACAAAACGTGGTGAATCATTTTGTGATTGAACTCCTAAAGTAGAGTTTTGCACATGGGGCTCTACATGTAAGTTAACTCCCTAACCTAGCTACCTAACTGAACACCAAACTTGAATGTGGACAAATGCATCAATTTAGCTGTTTCGTTCTTGAAACTAAGGCCATACAAAGTGCCCAGTTACTTCCAGTTGCTGAGCTTCCATGTTTAAGAACTGGATGTTTGCTACAAAAGAAGAGGAAGATAAAAGCTACTTCAGTAATCTCAGTTTTCTATCAAAAATATATATTAAAAAATAACAAAATGCTTATCCAAAGGACATGGAACTGGTATCAGAAACATTTGTCTAAGTTTAAAAACTGATAGTGATGCAGTGTTGGAGGCGTTGCAGATCATTTTGTTAGAAGACTTTGTTTTTAAGAAAATATTCTCAAAGCAAACAAAACATAGTAGCCATCACCAGACTTTATTGCAATGGGAATGAATATSATATCTCACTTTTTTTTCTGAGACTTTGTCTTTTTTCCATTATCTTTTTCCATTGCTAATTGCCTGCTCTGATTGCTGAGTAACATGAAGTGGGAAATTTTAAGAGAAATGCAAGACTTCCAACAATTCTCCTTGCCAGTTGCTCCTTTGCTATTGTATTTTCAGTTGGTTATGGGTATCTGTCACTTATCTATCTTATTTTATCCCCATCTGAAACTTGAAAAAGTGTAGAGTGAGTCTCTTTCTTCCCTTCACAGGACTTGTGTGTAATTCTAATTTCATCAGCACACAAATCAGGTATTTGTGATATTTGCATTTTTAAAAGTCCTCGGGTGATGACCTTGTGCTTGTAGTCATTATTTGTATGCCAACGGTCCTGTCTGTAGAAAGGTTTTCTGGGGAGACATAATGATTTTTCTCATATAGAGGTAACAGGGAGTCACATACATAACTGCATGTCAAACAGTTGTGCAAATCTAAAAAAAGTGACAGCAAAACTTAAAAGCATTTAGCTCTATGGATTATTTTAATCTTCTGGGTTTTACTKCATCATCTCTTAATGTTTTGAATGTTCTAGCTGCTTTGTCTGTAACCTTCATTGCAATTTGATCTTTCATCTTACACATTCTTAGCCAATAGCTCATCAGTTTTACCAGCCTGAAGACTTAGGTTTCATCAAATGGATGCTTTTGTTTTTCTGTTCTTTTTTATTATTATTTGGCTTTTTTTTTTTTTGAGAAAGATCAAAAGTATTTATTTCATCTTATAATATTGAACTAATTTGCTGGAAGTAAAAAACATGTAGTGCCTTGGGTTATTAGGCAACATATAAAACCAAGAAAATCAGGTGGCATTTCTATGAAAAACTGCTCCAAGATCATTCATAAAAGAAGTAGGTCACTGGTGTAATTTTTCCACTATTTTAATAGAAAGGGATAACACAGTGTTTCTGCAAGGCCAAAGAATAAATATAAAAAAAAGTGAATTGAAGAGTGGAGAGAATCCAAAAYCATTTTTTCTTTCTCATTCTCCACTGGGCAAATATCCAGACAAAAATTCTGCATATATGGCTGTCATAAACCTGAAAGAATTCCACCAAAGAGACTGTTGTCTAGATTCTATAAGCAAAAGAGCTATTTCGGAAATCTCTGATTTTTTGTTCTTTATGTTATAGGGTAATGTAGTATATAATGTAATCATCTCTAATACAGCCAATATAACATAGAAAAATATAATACAGTATAATTCCTGCTAGCCTAGGATTCTATATAGCTTATGATGGGGCAAAGCTCATATGTAAAAATAGTTTAGGTGACTCAGATACATTTTTTATGACACACAGATGGTCATACAGTACCGTTACTTCTTGTAATTAACGTTTTTGTGTAATTAACATACTCTATTACTTCCACAGAACAGTGAGCTTTAGAAAGAGGAACATTGCATAATTTGATACCTGCTTTTGAGGATTTAAAGAATGAATCCTTGTGAAGACAAATCACACAATTCCATACTCCTTTCAGTCTCCATCTTCCCCACACAGTGATCATTTAAATGCTGTATTCTAAGCAAATAATTGTATTTAAATAGAGGCTTTTCTTTATACTCATATTTCATTTCCTCCTTCAAGCCTCAGGCAAGGCAATAGCCACTSTCTTTTGCCACCCTGCTACCCTACACCATGATGAAGTACAGTCATTCATGTGACACAATATAGTAATCAGAACTAAATTATACCCTTCAAAATTACCATCTCCAATCACAATACCTGTAACARTGTGATAATTGCTGTCATACAAGTATGGGGAAAAAATAGGAGATTACTCATTAAACAAATACTATGATCATTAACAATAATGGCCACATGTTCTACCAAACATTAGCCAGAGCTGTAGTGCAAACTGCAGATTCTCCTTCATAAACTAAGCTGACTGCACACMGCTAAAAAAAAAAATATGCTTGCCAAAATATTTTGTCCAGCAACAGGTTTTGTGTTGTATTTTGTACACTATACATAAATACATACATAAATTTCTATACATAAATATGGACTTGATTATGCAGTAATTATGCAATCATGCTCAAATCTCTCCTGTGGCATCTTGCCTCAAACAACATACCAAATTCAAGTGGCTTGCCTTTATAAATAGCATTCCTCCAATATCTCTGTTTATTTGTTTCTGGTTTTGCACCATTCTCTTACCATTTCTCATGACCTCTTCACTATTTCATATAAATTGTACTTTCAGGGRCTAATAAAGTGGATTTTAAATTTTGTAATAGGTATCGGTTAACTACTGGCACAGAGCTCTATTTAAACTAGCCTTTCAAAAAATTATCTCATTTTATGTATGTTAAAATGCCTGTGATAGGGATGTCATTTCTATATGTGCTTGCTTTACTAAGGGTAGACTAATGACAGGGCAAGTATTAATTCAGACCTATCGCAATGAGTCCCTTTTCCTTCAACATGCTTATCACATTTTGAGGAAAGAAAKATACATTCAGACGTTTCATTTGAAAAAGGAACCTCCTAAAAGGAACATTATCATATTAGAAACAAAGATGCTKAAGTCACTTTTTTTTCATATTGTCTTAAATTATTCAAAGCTAGAAATGAGTGTGTAGGGTAGAGAAGAAACCAGAGGTACTGGTTCATCTGTCTTGAGTTTACAGGGGCTTTCTTTAATGAAAAAGGACAGGCTATAAGGAAATCTGGAGCTCTGGCACTTGCTTTTCCTGCTTTGGAGAGTCTCAAGAAATTTAAGAAGCAGAGCCTCTGAAATCTTGTTATATGTGCAGATGGGAGAGAGCAAGACAGAGAAGGGTAGAAGTTTGCATCTTCTACATGTTAAAAGCTGATCCTTTTTAGAGTCTGAATCCCCTATGTTAACAGAAAATGGTGTTTCTTTGCAAAAGTTTTAAGGAAAGTATCCCTGACTGTCTAACTGCATTTTCTAAAACAGTAAGTATAGTTTTTAGTTCATATAACTGCACAAAGTTAARAAATGCAGATACTCACCCTCTTCATAACAAATAAAGAAATCAGATAATTAAAGTAACAAACCAAAGGTCCAAACAGATAACCTCTCTCTGTACTCTACTCAGAGGAAGGTAAATGCCTCCTATCACTCATGAGAAACATTAATGACTATTAATTCTTCACAAACAGCACTCGATTATCATGAGCCTGAGTATTGCTCTGTTCCTCTAAAAGGACAGAAAATCATTAACTTCATTTGTTTCCTCACAACAATTGAGAAAAGTTTACAAGAGAACATTAGCCAGCAAAAATCTATTTTATACACTGCCAGAATATTCTTGCAAAGAGGATAATAGAGCAACTGCAGTGCAATGAAACCTGGAAAAATGAATTTTTATTTTTCCTTTTCGCWCAATACCTGCACATCCTAGCGGAGCAGTTCGCAGTCCTTTCTCTGCACCTCTGTCCCAGGATCTACTCATTTTGCTCTCCAGACAAGTGCCACACAGGCAGCAAACTCAGTAAAACCTATTGGTCTGCTGGGCAGGTGCTGTGGTCAGAGACCTCCCTGATGCTGCCCAACTCGGGGTTCCCAGTATCTGAAGGGATATAAGATTAACTGCTCTCTTTTTCCTTCTTGTGTTACCTCCGATAAATGGTAGCTTAAGCTATACCTTATGGAGTGTGATTCCCCTTCTTGCTGGGATCATAATGAATGCTAGACCCAATGCTCTGCATCAGTGCACTATGATACCTCAGATCAGTCTTTTGTGCGCTGCAAAAAAACAAGTTCTCATTTGTTTCCAGTTATTTCTATGTCTTATTTTTCACAGTGATTTCCCAAGTTACATGAGTCTGAGAGCTACCTCTAATTTTTTATAGGAATGGTTTTTAAAATATTCAAATTGAGTAATTTATTTTTAATGATCTGTAACTCTGAAACAGTTCGGGCAATGTGCTTTATTCTCTTCAGAAAAAATTATACTTGGTCCTCAGGGCATACTCACATTTTTCAGGCTAAGCCAAATTTGCTAACCAAAATGTTTATTAAAAGAGAAAGAACAAGAGTGAGAAAAAGAGAGCGAGGAACAAAGCAGGGAATCAGTGTTAAAATACAGGCTGAAATGGTCCTTGGTGGTGTTTTTAATCAGAATAGTGTTGAGACTGATTTTTAATTGCTTTGAAGCCTCTGTAACCATTGTATCTGAAAAAAAAGTCAATATGAAATACTCCTAAACAAGAATTTCCTTCATCATTCACCCCAGTGGAATCATTGCAAACTTTRCTCAAACATAAACAAACTACTCAAAATAGTTTAGAAACAGGCATCTACCATACAGAGATGCTAAACACATCTTTTGCCATAGAAAAGCTCCTATTATTTATAACCTACCTCCCAAGTATCTTTGATAAAGATTTTGCAGCAAGAGATAAGTTAAATGAAAGTGCCAAAACAGAAAGACTCATTAAGAGCTAAGCAATATTACCCTGGAAAGACATACATTGATACTTGGATCTCTGAGTAAGGGTCTATTTAGCATGTGTTTTGCTATTGTAAAGGTCTTTGAGTGCAGAGTAGGGCTTCTAGCTGAAGGCTAAAAATGCAGCAGAAATTTAGGGGTTATCTAGTGAGCACCCTCAGTCCGGCCCTTCTAACACTGAAACTGCAGTAGCCCCATAATGTGCCCAGGAATGGGCACAGGGAAAACCAGAAGCCGCACTGAGAAAACACAGGGTTCTGGAGTGACATCTTTACTGTCTTCTAGCTTGGAGAAGGTGCTAGGAAATGAGGACTGATAAAGGAAAAGACATTTCATATTGAATGTGCAGAGAGGATGTAAGTTACTAAGGCAGTACCTCATTTATTATGTGCACATACAAAAGATTTATCACTCATTGATGGCCATTGCTCTTCTTCTCAAGCTGATGCTGCACACCTTTTCCATCTAGCCAGTTTTATCTTGTTTCTGACAAGGACTCAGTCATTGGGCATGTGGAAATTCTGCCTAGTAAGATAATACAGGAAATGATTACCAAAATTTGTGATGGATGCTTACATTGCTAGTGCTTTTTCTTTTGAAGAAGAGTCTTTACGTTAGAAGAATATTTACTTGTTACCTCTGGGCCCCTTTGCCCGCACTTTAGATTGCAACCTTGAGACATGACTGATTCAAAACTTACTGGTTAAGTGACACATGACCAAGGGACTAATAAAGGAATTAAAAGATAAATAAAATTAACATGCCACTATTATTAATTTATATTTCTCTCACTTGCATACAACTGTACAGTAAATTTTAGAACTGGTACACAACTACTACTGAATGACACTTCTGGCACACTTTCCTCCCCATTCCACTTGGGATTAAATGCAAGTCTATACCTCTTCACTTCCTGACACCAGGTCTTTTCGACATAGACCTGACAGAGTGGGCTATGGACTTGGCTAGTGGGGTTGTCCAGGAGAGTTCGATCTGCAGTTAAGCTCTCTAATGTCCATAAGTGTCCTCACATCCACTGACAGAAAACTTTGACCTCTGCTCTTCTATAACTGTTACAGACCTTC
>NW_020455621.1:4527772-4568976 GCF_003342845.1 Nothoprocta perdicaria
CTTTTTCTTTCTTTTTCTTTCTTTTCTTTTTCTTTTTTTTCCCCAGTTACAAACCCACCTTTTTGCTCCCCTTGTGATCCACTCCCTTTTGTCCTTTGTCCTCCCCTTCTTCCTTTGCTTCTCTAGAGAGTTTGCCCGCCTTTATTTCTTTTTCCATTTGGTCCTAATTTTACTATATCTATAGATCCACTTTTGACATATCTAATCTTTTATATTTTATATCTTATTTAACATCCTGGTGGTCTCTGCCTTATTGCTATGGTTACTGAGCAAAGGATGGTCTTCCTCAAATGATTCCACAAATTCCCCTTCTACCTCCCATTTATATTGGTTACACACTGCTTACCTTTCACACTGAGACAAATTATTCATGTTTAGCCCTTATACCTCTACCTTATCTTATACTTGGACAAGCACTGCCTTATCTTAGACAGTCYGCTTAGTGCAACACATTTTTCATTCTGTTTTTGTGCATGAACAGCATCCTGATCTTCTTTAGCTTCATGCTTGCAGATCTTTGGCCTTATGTGGGTTTTTTTGGACACTCTTATAGTCTCCTGCAGAGACCCAGTCTGGGTAGGGACCTGGGACTCCAGGCACTCATGCTACTTTCATGTTACTTTCCTGAATGCTTAGAAGGATTAACTTGTTAATAGTAAAAGTTTCCTATCCCAAGGCCTGGACTTTTTCAATATTCTCAATATAAATTGGAAAATTAAGCCTAACTGTAGTTACATATACTGAAAGTAATAGGCATAATTAGTTTGCATTGATTGTGAGATGACAAGTCACATTTCATTTTTTACAATTTGATGCCTGAGATAARCTTTTATTGATTCTATCACCTTTTTCCATGCTGTCATACTTCGATGCTTAAACATAAATTCTGAAACTGCTAGTCACTTGTTCAAATCTTAGAAGAGATTACTTTATCCTTCTGTAGCAGATAAATTGAACTTCTGGCAATCCTCTACGGTGAATTTTCTTTCTTTCTTTACTCTGCAAGAGATTTTCAGAGTAGACATCCCGTCTCTCTGCTCTGTCTAGAAGATAGGGCTATCTTGTCAGCCACACTGAGAAAAAACTTTCTGCTTGTGGTACAGCAACTTCAAACTGGACTCAGAGAAGCTGTGCTCTACTTTTTCATTTACAGGAAGGTTTCTACATGAAAGAGAAAAAGGCTAAGATCACCAAGTAAAGTACAAGGATGATAGGATAAGATTACATGGACAAGTGTACTTTCTGGCTAGACATACAATGTAAGATTTCTGTGGGATATATTTCTTCAAAATCTGAAATTCTGGAAGACATTTCAGAAGCAAGAGAAATAATAACACTTTCCCCCTCCCCCCACCTCATTCTACTCCTCTCCTTCCGGATTTTTATACTATCCTCATCAATTTAGTACTTGTTGCAGTTTTGGTATGTGCATCCTGTACATCAGGAATAGAAATGCTGTGTTGTGAGATTGTATTTTCTTGAAGTCCTCACAGTTGTAAGAGGGGAATCATGTTGGTTTCCTACAAGAAAAATAAAAGAGGGCTTGGGATATTTAGWTAAATTCAGATAGAACAAAATGAATTATAGTATCTAGCCACCTGTTTGGCTTTTCAAAATCTTTTCATTTCAAGATTCATACAGATAGTGAGGGAAACCATTCATCAACTGAATAAAGAATAAAACATCTGCAATTTAAAATATATTTACATAAATATTATAAAAAATAAGCTGATGATTTTAATGTTGAGATCACAATAATAATAGCTATGAAGGATGAGTGGGAAGTAATTCAGTAAATTTTCCATATAAGATTTTATCTGGGAAGATGTTAGTATTTTCACTAAATAGATGGAAGAAAATMATTTTTAGGATTCCAGATATTAAAAAAATCTGAATTACCAATAATTAATCTAACCAACATTGTAATAATATAATTAAAGCTGCTTCATAGTTCACAGTTTCRTAATAAAATGGTGAAAAACGATTTCTCTGAAAATGTTTTTCAAGTGTACATTGAAACTTTGTATTTCTAAAAACTCTCTTGAATTTTTCATCTTTTTCTGTTGAAGACAGGGCTTCAGTTTTAGGGCATTTTTAAGCATACATATTTAAAAATCACTTTCTGTTTGTAACAGTTTACATGGTCTTTTGAAAGTATTTTTGACTAAAGCAAAATTATAATTTACRGTTTTACTCCCCTCACTTGCTACAAGTCTCCAATATGCCTACAATATAATTTTAAATGTCATTGTTCAAAGTGGCATAAATTTCTTGTCTTGAGGTAAAAGTTGCAATTGTCAAAGACCCGGCTTTGATGGCAACTAGAAAACGCCACAAAACTCCTGTCATTCTTAAAATAACTAGTCATTTTAAGCTCACACAAAAAATTATTTATTCATGGGATTAAGAACATAGAGAATTTTTGAATTATCTGAATAAAAATACGTAACTGTCATTGTCTCCGAGTATTAAAGGTGTTCATTTTCTCAGAACAGAGAAAAGCATAAATGTGATCAACAGATTTGCATCACTTAACTTTAGAGGATGTAAGAAAAATATGAATAGCCCATCAAAAATGTCAAAATGTGAATGACATTAGAGTTAGAATTGAGAGTCATCAACTGATAAATTTTACCAGTCTTAAGACACAGAACAGTACACGGAAGAACAACAAGATTATGCCCTGAGACAGAGCTGAGATGAATGATGCTACTCTCCACTGCAAAAGACATGCTGGCTCTTTCCTCCTTCAAGAATATTTGTTCACATGTATATTATTTTCTTTATTCTATCTTTTATCAAGTTGCCCGCTAGTGATGACAAACCTATTGATCTGTAATTGCTTGGATTCATACTGAACCCCTTTTAAAAAATTAGTATCAAAATTTGTCACATTCCATTCTTTCAATACCAAAGTTAAATGAAATGGTACAACACACACAAAAATTAGTTAAGCAATCATATATTCTATTTTTTTTCAGTCTCACTAAAAATGYCTAGAAGTGGTAATTTATTGCTGTAAGTTTCGCTGATTCAGCTCAGTTGCTGGTTCTTTTTAAAGTAGATTCTTTTAAGATTGATTCGTTTCAGCAAACTGATTCCTTATGAAAGCTTCATGTTGGTGTGATGCTTCTTGGCTTTTTGGGGGTCCCTACAGATGCAAAGCATTTAATTTGTTTTGCTAGGGATTCAACTTTACCATACTTCTTCTACAAACTGTTCTTCTCTCAGTCCATTTTCTTTTTTGAGAACGTTTGTCTTCTGGCTTTTTTTTAAGAATAATTACTTTGTCCTCAAAACGTTTTGCACAGTCACACCACGAAACTTATGCTTTTCTTTTGCTTTTTCTATTTGGCCAAGCCTGATGTGCTGATTTGCTCTGATCAGTCTTTCTGACTCCTCTGTTTAGCAACACTGATTAGCAGGCAACGGGAAGGAGAGCCCTCATACAGCTGCCTTTTCAAAGTTTTGGTACRTATTTGTTATGTGTCTCAAAATTAAAAAATACAATCTGTAAGCATGTTATGCCTTTAGTTACATATAGCTAAATATCCTTCTAGCTAACTTCCTGAATGTCACAGCTCCAGTTCCTGAAGGTATGTGCTGCTACAGTGGAATTCTGTCYTGTGAGGGAACGTGACTGTCATCGTTCTGTGTTACCGCAGGCAGTTCTGGAAAGGACGGATTACCAACATCACATCAGTATCTTTGGCACAAAAATATAATGTTGCCTGGGGCAGAGGATCAGAGAGAGTATGATCTTATCTGTGATAATGGGAAGAAACAGAGCTCAGAGCGAAGTAAATATATTTCCAGAATGCCTTAGCAGTGGAGGCATAACACACTCTGTGACAGTAGCATAATAATATTGAGACACTTGCTGATCATGTGCCAGTGTTCTGTAGTAGCACGTCAAAATTTTTCTTTATTAGAGATAGTTATCAGCTGTAGTACGCAGATGCTATACACACAGAAACATTGAAATCCCATTTTATTTGTATATTAATGTTCCACAAACAAAATAATATTGTAAATATTTTTTTACATAATAATTGATCATTTTATAACTACACACCTTTAAACCTTTGTTGTGCTTTAAATCAGAGAATATTTTTGATTAATATGAACAAAAATCTGAATATACTCTTGAGGTCATTCCATTGCTTTGTATGCAAGAATTGCCTGAGTCTGAGGGTACCGACCTCTTAACCATCTCATTGTAGCCTAAAAGATAGCCAATATTTTCAACTGATGAGTTCTAAAAGTTTTCTTTTCCATCTTTAACAGGGGTTTTGAAAACTGACATGTCATTTCTACCAAAACAAGAAGCCTTTAAAACTAGAAAAGCAACGAAGGGTGTCAACTCTCCAAGAAACAAATCTAGCCGAGATATGTGAACGAAATACCAGTTTCATTCTTTCTTTGACAGTTCTGAGCACTTCTATGTATGCCACTGGCAAAAAGGTAATGATCAAGAGATTTTTTTGAGTTTCATCCTCAATAATGCTTGCAGGTAGAATTATATATCTATATTCCTCTCTGAGGTTAATTCCAAGAGGGTTCCAGTGTTATATGTGATAGCAGTCTCAACCTTCATCTTTAAGTTACTTGGGAAGTAATACAAAAAAAAATCCATCAAAGCAATTTTTGACATAAGCCCTTTTTTTTTTTCCTGTGAAAAGTAATATCACATAGTAGCTTTTCATGGTACCTCTTATTCCACAAAAGTGTTTTAGATTACTTTTTGCTATGGGCAGTATAATCTTCATATTTTGTGCATAAATAAYATTTTCTGGGAAAAATGTTTTGTCAAAAGAACTGACTTGGTAAAGGAGGGTGAGAGCACTGAGGACCAAGGCTAGACCTCGTTGGGGAGCCATGACCGTATTTCAGACATCTGTTCATATATTTTGCCATTCATGATTTTATCAGATTTCCCTCATATCAAGTTTTTTCATTGGAAATTTGAAAGCAAAAACATAAATACAGCTAATGTACATTATGTTGCCTCTGAAAAAAGCTGTGCCAGATTCCTGTATAGACGTTCTGGCATTTTCTGCTGAGTTGAAGAACTGATTCCCTCTTTATCAGATAGGACTTATTATATTAAGAAGAGTAAAGTACCTCTTGTTTGCCTGTGTAAATAAGAACACACTTTCATTGTCATCCACTTGGCTTGGCTGAACTCCAGGCAGGTGCTTAAAGATGTTTGAAAAAAGTTGATCATTTTTTATTCCTTCTAGATATTTTCTGTCTGTGAAGTTCTCTGTCCTATTTCTGCTGAGTACATGCGACCCAAACAAAAGAAAAACAGGATTGTACCTCTTTCTATTTGAGAAAGATTTAGTAGAAATTAGTCAAAAAAATATTTTAATCTGGGACTCCTGGGTCAGTTTTGCAGACCCAAAAGATTTGGAAAGAAAATCTTGCAATCCCTCTAAAATTTCTCCATTGAGATTTCCTAAGGTATTAGTGTGAGAATATTTCAGATATTCAGTCCTTAATTATAAGTGATATTATCACTCATGGTGATGAAATGACTTTGAAGGTATTGACTCRTATTGGTCAAACTATGCAAATCATGAAGAATGATAAATACTATTTGCTAGACAAGTTTAAAAATTAAAAAAACAAGCTAAGTCTGTGATAATGATTCCAGAGGGACTTAGATGTGTCTAACCTGTATAGAACCCTTTCTTCTCCTCTTAAAAAGCAAATCTTTACTGGAAAAAAAAGCAGCATAATGAATTCAGCCTGCAGTGGAGAGGTCAGTTTCAGGGACTCCTGTCCCTGCTGGCAAGTGACTCAGATGATAAATTGCCAGTACGAATCATCAGAGTGATGCCTTGGAAGGAACTGGATCTGGCCTTGTTCAGGCCAGCCTGTACTTTTTAATTAAAAAGAAAATGTTTTTTATATATATATATATATTTTTTTTTCTTCTAATGGAATAGACCTGTAGAAGGAAGTAAGCACAGGGCATGAGAAAAAGGGGGAACTACTCCAAGAAGCTTTAAGATTCCTTTTCATCTTAGTCAAAATCAGGAGTCCTGATGATAGTAGGGTTAGGAAGGGGAGAAAGCAAAGAAAATGACTCTGCTTATTTTTTAGCCTGAGCTTTTAATACAAGCTTCCAGTTAGTATTCATGCTGGTTTYCCCAGATCTTTATGCAAATGTAACAAGGATAAAGGCAGTATCCACTACCCAGTATTAGGGAAGAGTGAAAGGTAGAGTTTTCGAAAATTTGAGAGGGAAGATTTTTAGGTCAGGGATTTGAATTAGGCTAGTAAATGCATACATGTCTTGGAGAGGAGCCAGAGGTACCAATCCAGCAAAGTGGCACCTACATCAAAGCATACTGGAAATCCTCCAGAGCCATCYGGAGACACTTCAGTCTGATAAAATGGGAATCTTGTGTTGGAGAAACTCAGGTGGTGACACAGCTAAAGGTCAGCTTTTTTAGGGGGGCTGCTCTGGRACTCGAAAGCCTACAGCTGCAGGCTGAAGGTCCTGGGAATTTCAGAAAGGAAAAGGAAAAATAAAAATAAAACATAGGATGTAGCATAAACTACATCATAGGTTTCTGTCTTCTGTTGCTATGGAGAACTTCACTTAGAGGTTAGACTTCTGTAAATGGTTGCTGCTTTTAGGGGAACATAGTGCCCAGTTTCTCCAAATTAGTGATGGTTTAGAGAGGAATAGGTCTGGCTTAGTAAGTCCCAGAAGCAAAATAGCTTAGTGGCAAACAGAATAATTAAGAATTTTAAGAATTTAAATTAAGAAAATAAGATTTTGGGCTAACTTCTTCAGTCCCAGGATGTTAAAAAGGAGTGCTGAGTAGGATGGCTGCATATTTTTTGTTTTTGTTTTCCATTTGGTTGTTGCTTTTAGTTACTTGTATACAGAGATGAACATGAAAATCTATGACGAATGCTGTGTAATTGAGGGAAGCAGGAGAGTGTGCTGCTGCTTGCTTTCTCTGGTTACAGCAATATAGTTCTCTTATAACTTCACTGTTGGTCAGCATGGTTAGATTCAATTTTGCTTGGTATAACTGCTTTTACTTTTATTAATTTCTGTTTATTTTATTGTATTAATCTGAGCTCATACATGACAGGGTAGTCTGTCTTATTCTGCTGAATGCATTGATTGATTTTTGTAGCTGGAAGGTCTTTTGTTATTACATTTCTAACCTTTTTTTGTTGTTGTTCTGTCTTTTTTCCCAAGGTGTTCTTTGAGCTCCATCAGCATTGAAAAGGAGTGATAACTCAGCCTAAAATATGTTCATTGCAAAAGTCTTTTAGATTAATATGACTTATTTAAAATTCATAAATAATTCTTAAAGAGAACTTTCAACTTTGATTCATCACTTTTTTCATCATTTTTTTTTAAATGATGCAAAGAACAGTCCTACATCCTTTCAAAGTCAGGACAAAAAAGTTGTACCAAAGTTATTGCTCTGTTCTTAAAGTAAAAGACTGTATTCACACCAAAGTGGTACTATTATTGTATTCTAGCATGAATTAAAGCTTCTGTCAAAAGCAGGATATGTTATCTATTACATGGGAGGTGTCAGGAGCCAGAATGTTCTTAACAGATGTGACAGCGCCCTGGTTTGACCAGCATGATCTGCAACATGACTGAGTGCTAGTTGATGCCAGGTAATGACTCACAACCATGCACTTTTTGAGGATCACCAAAACTATAAAGTGGGAGTCTTACAGACTC
The DNA here is from genome assembly GCF_003342845.1 of Nothoprocta perdicaria. Classification (NCBI taxonomy): domain Eukaryota; kingdom Metazoa; phylum Chordata; class Aves; order Tinamiformes; family Tinamidae; genus Nothoprocta; species Nothoprocta perdicaria. The sequence continues at coordinate 4,535,502 of NW_020455621.1, forward strand.
CCTTTGGTAAAGATCTTTACAGTACTGGCTGACGACGTCTATCAGTAAATATTTAATAATATAGAAGTCAGGAACAGTAACTGAGACCACACACTACAGAACATTAAGACATGCATTTGAAATGAGTAGATGCCAATACTTACAATGCCAGGAGGGAATAATTCCATCATGACTGAACTGATGAGTCAAATTGTGGCTTTCTATATATGCTGAATAAGTGTGCCTTTTACACAATTTCATCTAAGTTGAGAGTTAGAGGGAAAAAGGAAAGTATTTTTGCRGTATTTATTTATATTACAACATACTAATATAAAGTAATCATGTGGTACAATAATGTATCATAAAAAATAGCAAAATTACCATGAGCTATCTAGTGTTTGGAGAATGAGTCAACACACACAATTCCTTCACAATTCCTCTTGCTTTTGCTTCTAAAGGCACTGGTAGGTACATGGCAGGTCCACATGAGGGCATTTCTGCTTGTTTGTATCCTCCCTGCCCTCAAGGCATTGCTAGGACAAAAGGCAGCATCTTGCCAGAGGCCTTTGGCTTTGGTTCCTCRTCCCTTATCTGGACAGCTCTGAGCAAGTCCTCATTTTGGCTGTGAGAGAAAGGCCTAAAATACGGGTATGTTTACTGGAAGCATACCGCCTGTGATTGCTGCAGGGCAGTGTGCTCAGTAGTSTCTCAATTCATAAATATTTGAGAGGTGTCACAGCAACTTATATAAACCTGTACTAAGCCTCTTGACCTTCTATTACCACAGAGCAAAATTACCTTGTGGAGCAGAGTACTTCCAGATGCAACTGGCTGCTGCTTGTTATTGCTGATGCTCGAAGACAAGGAAAAATTCTTCCCACAAGGGAGCCAGAGTGCATTCCACTTCTGCTAAGAAGATCAATCTATCTTCTGCTCGGGTGCTGCTGTGTATTTGACAGTGGAAGGCAACAACTTGAGCAAAAAAGGTGATACTGCTGCTCTCGTATCTATGGCACACGAGAGGAAAAAGTAGCAAGTGACCACCAGCAAACTGTAAGAACCTGGAGTCACTTGCATAGCAGAAAATAGCAGAGTCAGCAGAAAAAAGGTTTCACTTCCAGAACTGCAATTATAACATTTAAGCATTAGCAAATGGCAGTCAAAGTTCTGTTCTGTTCCTCATTAATAGTGTACATTTAGCTGAAGAACTAGATGCTCCTGTCACATCTTTAAGTTGTTCTCTTTGTAACCATGTGATTATAGAAAAGGCTGCCTGTGCTGTTGGAAAGGCAGTGGAAGTCAGGTAGTAGGTTAGTAATAGCCAAGTCTGTCTAAACTTAGTGACCCATTACAGCTAAGAGTGAAATAGCATATCTGAATATAATATATAAAAATACGAGTTCAGGGCACCAGAGTCATGTTATCTTAATAAGTATGGGGAGGCTGCAACCATGTTAAAGAAAGGTGTATATGGTTAAAAAGCTTTCTCACTTTAAGTGTTTTCCTAAGACAAAGTGAAACTATTGCATTTTTTTTTCTCTCTTATCTTGTTTTGAACTGGACAAATGTATTTCACCTCTTGCCCATGTTTGGTTGAATGATGAAAGGGAGCTGAAAAAGGCATTAAGACAAACTGCTTCTCATCCATAACTRTAGACAAGTGGAATATTAATTGCACAAAAGCAGCTGTGTAAGACATAGGAGGATATTTGCTCTGCTTAACGTCAGACACTCAACCTAAGCATTTCTAGAGACTGGAGTTTGTAGGCTCTCCATTATCTCTACAGCTCTCTACCGGAGCTAAATCTAGCTCTGTCTAGACTGCAAGGGASAGTCTGTGATCCCACTGTTCATGCTAGCAGATTCAGATGACTCTCTCAGAGCATCCAGGTTAGATTTCTGTTTTCATTGGATGAATATAGAGTGGTACGAGTTGGAATGGATAATTTTAAGTGGAGAAAAGTCTTGTAGGAAGAAGGAACAATCTCATTATTAAGGCAGGTGAATGTCACACTAGGGAACTAGATTCTTTCCCATCCTTGGTCAGTGAGTTCCCTGGCAACTCTGCATTATATTAAATCAGGCATAAGTAGATTCTAATGATGTTCCCATATTTTTTTCAAGTGCCCTGTGGGAWGTTTCTGAGACCAAATTAAGCAAAAATACGGACTGCTCACGGACTGCTCACAAACACAACAGATGTCAATGGGAGCTATTTCATATCTGTAAGAAAAAAAAGTTAAGTGCTCTGCAAAAATCTGGCAAGTCTGGGCTTGCTGAATTACAGGGCACTTTCAACCTTTTGGGGAGCTTAAAAGCCATCTCTCTGCATCTCAGTTCCTTGACTGTAGGATGGAATAATTCCTGCTGACAAGTCTTACAAAAGGACAAATTCATTCATATTTATATTCATAAAAAGATATTGTCATGAGAGAGCCACTCTGCTATTACCACTAAATATAAGTGGATAGCCCCACTGGTGAAGTTCGTTGGATGCCTCTAATGCAGATGCATACAGAGAATGATAGCATGTGCTCTTATTATCAATTAGTCTGTTAGTTCAAGATTTGCAGATCTGTAAGATCAATTTGATGTGTTCAACCTTGCCAGTGACAGAGGTGTAAAGTCAGTATTGTGTCCTGTGGTAACATTCTTCAGTTCTTTTTTCCCCACAGTTCTTTTCACAGTTCTTTTATTTGAGAAATTATGCCCAAGAAACATATTATTAATGGAAATTTAACGTTACAAAAAGAAGCCTTGTACCTGCAATACCTACTTGTAAAATGGATAGCATGATGTGAAGATACATTTAGTGATGATTATGATGTATTTTAATAGCCTATTTAAACAGTTACACACCAACCATTAAGAAATTGACAATTTTCTAGTCAGGGCCAGGACTTAACTGGTACATGGTGACTAACTCTAGAGGCTGTACTGTAAATATCAGGGTTATATACAGATAGTGTAATTCATTAGTTGTTGAATGAGACAGTGTGACTGACCAGTAACCCCTACCATAGCAGACTCAGTGGAGAGAGGCAAAGGGTGAGGTGGAAGCTCAGGAAACATGTAGCATGTAAGTCATTAATCACATCTATTGTACAAAGGACTGACTCCACTCACAGGGCACCAGGGGATGACCTTTGTGTTCGCTAGGCAGATATGTCTGTTAAATAGATTAACTGGTTTAAACTTTTCTTCCTGAGTTGATCAAATGAATGTCAAATTTCTCCCCAACATTAGTCAGACCAGCATGAAGTACCTGTACACATGGCTGAAGCCAAGCATTGGGTAGAGCAGAACAAGTAAGAAAGGAATTTTGAAGAGAGCAATAGGCTTGAGCTCGCTTCAATCCATGTTTTCCTTCCTGGTGATGCGGGATGCCCAGCGTTGTGATGGTGAGCATATAGAGACCAGTAATGATATCTCTATACATGTATATGCTTATAATGTAATTTCAGTACATTGCTGAATCACACTGCTAAATCAAAAATCCTGCATAACATTAAGCATCTTAATATGAAAAATTCATAAAAAAGATTATGATTGAATGAGATTTACCTGCAATAATTAATTATTTTTAACCAGACCAGAAGTTATGAAAGATGAAGTCACTTGTGAAACAGAAACTTTAATACTCCAATAGACGTTTTTAAAATGTGATCAGAATTGAAGGAAGGTTGCTAGTACTGGTACGATAGGAAGATGGCATTCTCAAATATCTGAAGGGGACAGGGAGGGATGGAAATACTCCCTGTGCCTACATCAATCTATCACACCACTCTCTGACCTGAAAACCCCTTGATTACAGATTACAATTGCCATTTTTGATATTCCTACCTCTTGAGGGAACGTGTACTAGCAACCCTAGGAATCACAATATTGTAGAAGAAATGAAATGTAGTTTAGTATGACTACAACGGTCTCCCTCTGTGCTCCTGGCTACCTCAGGGTCTCACGCTCAGCAAAAGAGAGATGGTTCTGGTTGAAAAATTTGCTGATTTTAGCTGTTGGGTCTAATTCATTAAATATTGCCTTGACATCTTGTTTTCTGGTGAGACCACCCAGAGGTGGCTATTTGTTTCTTGTCAGATGCTTGTAGGGAGCCAAGGGACTGTTGTAGCAGCAAAGGATGTCTCATCTGGCAAGTTCTTGGTTATTAGAAACTGCCTCATTCCAAGGTGACAGATTTTTGTCTTCACTCTCTTTTTACTTGCAATCTAATCTCTGTTCATATTATGTTAGTGGTTTGTCACATCAAGACTGAGAATGAACAGCAGACTGACTTTTTTTTTTTTTTTTTACAGTAATCATTCATAGGCACAAAACTGTCGTTAAATTCCTGGAGCACTGCAATTTTGACAGCAGTCCTATCAGACTTACACTGGTTCATAGGTCTGATATGCAACTGATTATGTCATTTCTAACTTCTTTCTGTTTAGCCATCATACTATAAGCAGCTTTTGCAATCCTGCTGGCAGGAATCATGTCTCTCTTGAACTCATTTCTCACTTTGTAATGCTATTTATCCATATCAACTTCCTGCAAATTTGCAATATTCAATCTTCAGGTTTAGAAAACTTTAGCTCAGCTCTATCTGAAAGAAATCCTCATAGGCCATTCAAACTTCCCAGTGTGCTTTGATTGATATGAAGTGGGAAAAAACCTGCTCATGTGGAATACTGGTAGGCTATGACTTCTCCAAGGAGACATCYTATGTGTATTCTCCAGGCTTCAACTGGTGTTGGCAAAGACAATCTGCAGATAGATTTCTCTTTAATGAAAAACATATATATATATATATGTTTTTTTTTCTGGAAATGTGAATATTCCTCAAATCTATTTTCTTTCAGGTATCATGAGGGTGAAAAAATAACCACAGAGAATTTCCTACTCGTTTTCATATCTGTGGTGGCTTTCCATTGTTTAGAGATTGGAGTGTGTGCATGTGGGCCCAAAGATGTTTGCGAAGAGGGCAAATCTCTCTAGCTACAAATGGCTTAAGCACTACCTTAGTGAATATCCAARTGTAAATATCAAAAATCTACCTCATAGCTGAAAAAATATATATATCACTGTTGTAACAATGAACCTAGTGTAGGCTTGAAGGAATAAAAATCGTAAGCTTTTATCAATACATGCTGCTAGCAAGTGAATTGTTATGTTACTGAACTAAGTATTAGACATGTAATGTATAATCAGATGTTTATTTTAAAATTACTGCAACATGTACATACAAGTCATAAGCGTCAGTTTCTGAATTCAGTCTTTGTGTTTTTGGTTTTAAAGTGTGTAACTGAGAAACTCAAACTCTTTGGTTAYGGTGTCACTCTCCCAGCATCAGCTAGCATTTAACTCCCCATGCCACTGGCTTACTGAGGGACTTGCATATCCATTACTAGGCCTACTCAAGCTTGTGGAAGGATTTGTGTGCGCTAAGGGAAATATGATTCATATGCTATTTGCTGTGTGCTTAGCCTTATCTGGTCTTAATCTCCCCATTACAAAACCTCACATGTGTCCCAGTTTCTCCAGGAAGACTTTTGCAAGAATTTTATCCACATCTGCTCCCATCAGTCAGCTCGGTGCACACAGGAGGTCATTCCTCTGACCTTGTGCAGGTGCACAAGTTATTCGAGCATTCCTTATCCTATGAACCAAGTCACCTGAAAAAGTCACTTAGTTTTATAAATGCTACTGGAAAACTCCAGTGCTCTCTTACAATATATTGTAAGGTTCAATACAAGACAGTCTCCCATGGATCTTTTCTTTCCCTGCTTTTTAAATATCACTTCCCATTTTCTTTCACCCTGTAGCAACATTTAATATTGGTTCATCAGTGTGCGTTGTGCTAATGAGAGATCTTCTATGGATTTCAGTCCTCCTATATACTGAAAACTTTGGAGAGCAGAAGCTGAGGATGTAAATTGTCACTGAGACAAAATTTAATAATTCTGTGGTTATTTGTACCAGATAGGTAGTTATTATAACTACAGGAGTTCTTCTTTATGAAGGCTGAATAATTACTTTCTTTAGCTACTTCTTTGTTATTTTGTACTTAATATCTTTTCATCCTCATTCCTTCTTTTGCAATATGCAAAGTCTCTTTCCTTATCATACATTTTATAATTACAAACTAATTGGCAAATTTTGCATAGAATTTAAGTGCCTGATATCTTTTGTGTTCAATTTTGAGATTMCTTAGTTGACACTCAGGTTTTCATTTCCAGTTATGCAGCCGTATCTTTTTTCTTTCTTTTTTTCTTTTTCAGATGTATTCTTTATTACTCARTTTTTCACCATGGCTTTGAATAAAGGCCATGTGATTTATTTTGATATGACTATAGTTGTGTTGTGTAAAAATAATTAAACAAAAGTAAATATAAATAAATAAACCATAAATATAAATTTATACATGTACAAAAGAGAGAAAAAACTTTATTTGGGAAGTGCTAAAATGAATCTGCTATTTCAATACAATGATTGTCTTAATAATATATCTATAGATTAAGATGTACATAATGTCTTRCAACAGGTTTTCAGGGATGTCCATCAAGGCCAAGTCAAAAGTAACTGCAGATTTAACTCATTCAAAAGATGTTATTAGTCCAACTTTATGATTTTCAGAGGTATTATGCATTCTTCACTATGACAATTAGAATGGTGGATTTCAAAACTCCCAGTAATTCATCTTTAGGTTAATTCCTTCTCTTGGAAGTTAATTATGTACCTTGTCTCAGTTCCCATATAAGCAGAATTGTGTGAGAACATGCTCACTTTTATCCCAGAACACATACTGCATGCTAGCAAACAATGCCTAGAATATTGACATATACACATTTTGAGAGAGTGACAAAATCGATTTACCTAGAAGCAGGCTTATTTTTTTATGTTATAAAACTCAATAGCATTAAAGCATTATGGGCATTTTTTTCACATAATAAGGGTTACCTTGTGTTAAATTGAACTGGTTAATGGAAAGGGCATTCCCCATTACGTATAATAAAATTCCCGCTCTTAGGACTAGTCTCCATTCACTCCAATTCACTCCATTTCTTATGCAACTCTCCTTTATTATAGTTCTTTCTGAATTTCATATTAGACTGCAGCTATGATCTATGTGAAATCAGCCTTTTTTTTTTTTTTTTTTTTTTTTTCGTCTGGAGCTCCTGTTGCTGTATAAGATGGAGCAGTTGTATCTTTTTTCACAAAATTGTTGTAAATCCCTCTATGGTGACTTTCTTCCGTAACAGGAAGTTGATCTACTTTTCTACTCAGTAGCCAAATACGCACGAAAATGTTAAGTGCTGAGAAGTTTCACTTAAAAGACTTCAGTAAGTCCATTATGGACTTCACTATTCCTTTGAGTCCCTCTGGAAAATGCTTCCATGACATGGCGATGACATTCTGGTGTGGCTGAATACAGGATTGTCTGAGAACATAAACAAAGCATGGTTTTAAGAGAGAAGTAATATCTCTTATTAAACCAGATAACCTGTTCGATTGTCAAGATCTTATCCTTAACTTCATCTTTTCCTACTTTTATCAATTTGCYAAAATATAAAGATACTTCTTCTCTACAAATTGTGCCTCACTCACTGTAGCAGCAGTCAGTGCAAAAGATTAAGAATAGTGCTTCTCCTTTGTGTGTTTTTGAAAATGAATGCTGGCAAAAATTATTTCTTTCTAGCCCTGAAAAGTGAAGCTCCTATGCACATCTCCTGGCTCATGTGCTTCAGTCTGCTCAGCAGCATAGGATGCCAGGAAAGGTCAGATATCGGTCCCAAGCAAAGGCATTTTTGGTGGTGTGGACACCTCTACATTAAGAAGTGCATTGGGAAAAGAAAATCCATTCTTTCCATCTCAGTGGTAGCATTTACTTAGTCATTGGCAGTCAGTGACTCATTCTAAAGCAGATACTAAAGGTTTCCATTTTCATTTGCAGCTCCCTGGACAGCCATGATCCTTTGATCAAATCTTTCCTGCCCAGACTTTGTATATGATTTCTGTCAAAATGTGGCTGAGCTGGCCCCAGGAGACATCAACTTTTCCTGTAAATTACGCGTAACATCTGATTTCCTCCCTGGGCTTTATGGTAAGACTAACAAAATCACTGTGAACTTGCATGCAAATATTAGTTTCAGAGACTTATACCATATTTTACATAAGCTTTAGGCATAGGTTTGCCTTTGATAAAGCTTCTATATAGAGAAGTTAAAACCATGCAGAGAGCTTTCAGTCAAATACAGTATGGTTAAGAGTCCTATTTTTCTGATTCTAATAATCAGCAAACTCACCAATTAAGGGATTATGCAGTTGCATGACAGTGGAAAGGATAAAATATAAACAAAATGAAAACAAACAGACAAAACCTCATAAACTCCAAGGAAATATAATCTTTTTGATTTAAATGGCTTTAACATTAATCACAAGAGGCATAATTGTCACTGGTTATGCAATATAGACCTGCTCTTTTTGTTTCCTTTCACTCACTGTGGAAGTAGAGCACGAAGCAGTCACTTTGTTTTCTTCATCAGTATTTTGAAATGCTGATTAAATTGAAGAGATATGGGGCACTGTCTTTTATCTGTACCCTGACAGTTGTGGCTGTGCCATGCTGATCTGCAAGCTTTCCAAGTCTCCCTGCAAAAATTGTCTTCTGCATTTCCAGCAATGCAATGTGTATGTTTTCAAGCATGGAATGAACATTTTCCGTGAATACATTAGATAGTTTGCTTTCTGCAAGCAGTAGTGCAGGGAACTGATTATTCAAGTACACACATAACAATTCCCAAATAATGGGAGAGGGCAGGAAGGGAAGAAAATGTCAAAGGAAAGAAATACCATTTCTATTTATGTATAATATGATTTCTCCACAAAGGAAAACAGCTTTATTTGACACCTAATTTTCCATTTCACCCTTCATTATAACATGAACATGAGTAAATACAAGAAGAAATATTAAAAAAAAAAAAAAAAAGCTTTCTCTCTCTAGTGTATTAACACCTGGGAGGGTGACACTAAATTTGTGTGCTTCAGGAAATCCAAACATGCATCACATATATATTTATGAAGAGAAATTACCACGTTTTCTAAGAAATTTAGAGCTATGGAAGAAAAGAAGGCAGTTAACCTCCAAAAGGATTTAAGCATTGTAATGGGCAAGCAATTCAACCTGAGTCTGTGGTCCTCCTGGAGAAAAGGTGAATGAGATCCTTGGCCATATARAGAGGAGAATGATGAATAGGACAGGGCAGGTGGTTTTTCTTTTGTAAATGATCCTTTCATATTCCAGTCACCTTCTGAGCCCATATTTTAAGAGAGATTTTGAAAAACATGAGATAGAAAAAAAGAGGAGGAAGGAAAAAAAAATGAATGATGAGCTAAACAGAAGTCTTATCTCATAATTGCACAAGCACATGAAGTTGGCATAAACCAGAGTTCTGTCTGAAAGGGGTTATTGTAGCCCTCTCAGACATGCAGTCTTCTGTTTCGATTCTTTTCTTTGGAAAGGGGCAGGTTATTTTTGGACTGATTCATTACCCAGCTGTAGAAATACTACGTAAGATTAAAGGAGAAGATGGTAGAGGACAGGAGTTGGTCAGAACTTGGTCCTTATGCTGGCTCTGTGTTCCTGTGGAGCTATGTCAGAAAAGGGAGAGGATTCAATAGCTAAATTTCTTTAGCTCATCATAAAACCTTAAGTAGTTTGATTAAGTATTGCCAAGTGAATAGTGAGTATTAAAAGGTTTTCCAATGCCTTTAAAGAAGCAACAAGAGCCAGCTCTTGGCTCCCATCCTTGTTCAAAATTAAGGACAGGAAAACAATTTAATGGTATGGATCATTAAGAATTAGGAGAAAAAAAAAAAAGCTGTGGGTAGTGGATTTTGTGTGTTTTCAAAATCAACAGCAAATGCCTTTCTGTAAAGCAATATGTACACTCAAAGATAAAAAATGTCAGGCTCAGTACAGGGAGAAATGTAATTGCCTATAATCTGAAAGAGGTCGTACTAGATGGTTTAAGACTCCCTTCTTGCCTTGAGCTCAGTGAAATAATGCTGTAGAAACTTGTGCAATTTTATCTAAAAATATATTGTAACATGGCAAATCTTTTACTTTCTTTTTCTTTCTTTTACTGAAGGCTGAACATTGGTGCAAAAATAATTTGATTTTTATTTGAAATAGCTTTCAGCTTACTCCTGGGCAAAAACAAAATGAAACAAAATGAAAAAAAAAAAAAGCTGCTCTAAAGATTCAGAAGCAACAGTGGTATTGGAGAAGGAGAGGGTTATTATAATAACCTGTAGGTTATTATATGATATTATTGTACTACGGAAGCTGTGGATGCTGTTTCAGACCTTATTTGATGAAGTGTGATTTTGCTCCCATCCATATTCCTGTAATATTTCTCTGTTCTGACTGGAATTCACCTACATTTTAAAATGCATTTGGATGCATCTTGGGTAGGTGGGTAACAGAAACTGCTGAAGCCCAACTCCAAAGAATTTGTATATTCAGAATAGCAAATGCCTTTCCACAAATACTTCCATCCAATTAGTTTAGTTACAGTGATAATTTTTTGACAATGAAACTTTTCTTCCAGGAATGTGGTGCATGTGCTACTATCTCCCAGAGCAAATTTTGAATTGTGCTTGGTGTCTGATGTTATGATATTGAGCCCATAAGCAGAAAATCATTACAAGTTCTTGAGGTTTTAAGCTGATGCTTTTGCAGCACTCTCTAATGCTGTGGGTTTCGATTTACAGCTGCCAATATAATTTCCATCAGAGTTACAGGTTACTATAYACAGCAACTTCTTGTAAAAGAAGTTGGTTTTGCTCCCAGGAGGAAAATGGTAGGTCTAGCATATGCTACTGCTATGTGTAAGTCAATAAAATTAACTTGGTTATAGTTATCCAATATCTAATATGGGGGACTCTAAGTATTTTATTATTTGAAATGTGGAAATTCTTACTAAYAAAAAAATTCAATTTACAAGGTGGGAAGCTTGAGGGATAATGGGATGAAAAGGGCCATCTGTGACTAAATGAAGTTGATCTGTTTGTTTGTCGTCCGTGGCTGGTACTGATCAATGCAGTCAGTCCTGTCTTAATAAATTCATTTCTGTTTTCCTGGAAGAGGAGTGTCTGTTCTGTGTGAGGAGGTCTATATGCTGGTGACTAGTGGAGGACCATGGTGGGTGACCCATGGGTCTGTGGTGCCAGGAGCTGGGGCAAGTGATGGTCTGTGAGGTCCCAGGAATTGAGGGGTTGGAGCTGCAGAAACCTTGTCCCATTGGACCACTCTGTTCAGCCTTCCCATTTAACATTTTTCTTTTTCTTTTTTTTTTTTTTTTTTTTTAATAAAAACAAAGCACTATCAATTGTCCAATAGTGGTGATAAAAAAATTATTAACTACAGTAATAGGAAAAATAATGAATCCAGATTTAAAGTTTAAGGCGATTGCATGAGCTTAACAACCATTTTACAAAATAAGCTAATTAATTTTGAAAAGGCAGCCACCCTAATCCTGTCTTTAACACCCACTGTGTATTCTTGGTGCCTCTCAGTTCTCTKACCTTACAATAAACTCTGGGGCAGTTGTGCAGAGTGGTATGTCAGTCAGTCCCTAACTGAGAGCCTCTTTCAGGTACACCCCCATCTACCATTTGTCCATAAACTGAAGAGGAAGGTCTTTCTCTTAAAGGCTAAAAATCTTTCTGTTTTCTTGGATGACTGGAGAGTTATGCAATAAGGAGACTGAGATACGATTTCAAAATTGGCCATTCTGTCTGTTTCTGTCTTTAAACGTTTTTCCTCAGATCAGAACCCTTTTCCTGTTGACTAAATGAGTTTCGTTTATCTGCCTGTATGACACAGAAACTAATTTAGTCTAACCTAGAGGTCTCGGCACCCTCTTTGGAGACAGGAGCAACTCCAGGAGGCAGTTTACACAGACATATACAACATCCCGTCTCACTTCCCTCTCTTGCCTATGAAGACAGCCTGGTCACTTCATCTAAATTTTATATGATAGAACTTATCTGAGATCAATCCTACATGAAAGATCTTTTTGGCTCAAGAGAAACAAAGATCCAGCAGTGTAGTTTCCMTCACATCTTTACACTACACCATAGTACAAATCATACATAAAAATAATCTCAATTTCTACTCTGCTTTTTATTACATTAGTCACAACATGCAGAAAATGGAACAAAAAGTACAAACGTCCTGTGAATTGACAATGAAGTGATGGTGCTCATTCATCCACGCRTGCTCTGTATCACTTAGAAGTTGGCTCGTCATAGCAACTATGATTGTACTGGTTTTTCTAACAAGAAGAAATATATTTGCTATCTAGAATATATCCCCAATACTAAGCTTTTGTGAGTGAAAACTTCTTTAGTAATGGAGAAATTAGCTTATATGAAATAAAAAATATATATTAACTGAAGTCAGATGATAAAAGTTCACAATTTTTTTATTTTTTAGTAACAATATTTTTCAATTATTTTTCCATTTCTCTATATTCTGGTGCTTGGACCTACTTCAACCTATACTTCAGTGCATTTACTCTGAATTTTATTGTATTTAGTCAAAACTACATGAGAGCAAGGCTGTTATTCTAAATGAGAACCAAGTATTATAAAATATCAGCAAATAGACTGGAATTTAGTAAGTCCATTTAAGTAAGTCCATCTGAACAAGATGCAGTGATAGATCAGATAGGTGCTCATCTGCACTCTCTGACATGCCCTTTTAGGTTGGTGGAGTCTATACATAATATCAGTTGTACATTGGCTGCCATCTAATAGTTTGCCACCTAATTTCCTGCATCAGTAACTTGATTTTGTAGCAAGGACAGTGCAAGCATTCAAGCAGCCAAAACCTGCTAGAGCAGGAAAATGGGGCACGATGGGGACTTGTGCGCTGGCAACATGGTGCTACACACTGGATGGTTCTGCAGTGTGTAGAGAGAGAGGAATACCCATGGGAAAATGAGGTTTCATGGAGACTTATGGTAGTGGTTAAAAATGGGAAAGGACTGGTTTGGTTCAAAATAACTAACCACTTCTAATTGCTTTCTGTGGGATCAACTAATTATTGGGCTTACTACCATGTATATTCAAGGCAAAAAAGTAGTACTTTATTATTATTATTATTATTATTATTATTATTATTATTATTATTATTATTATTATTATTATTTTCAAATTTCAACTCAAAAAAGCCATCTTTTTTTTTTCTCCTTCACAGGATTAGTTGAGCATTTGGCATTAAAAGTAATGGATTTTAGCTGATACTCTGAGTACTCTAGATACTCTGGATACTCTGTTAATGAGATAGAAACATCCCTGCTCAAGAAGACAGGAACACAGAAAGCAGATGGCTTTTGATATCTCTTTATTGAGATGGGCCTTAGTTGACTGTGTCCTACTGCCATAGTGAGCAAAGGGAACCAAAAGATCTATGTGATATTACTCAGCCAATGACAGATTTGCCCTTCAAGATTAACATTAGAAACACTTTAAAATACAAAAATGTTTTAGTTCCCCCTTCATTTATTTTGTAATCTCTGTGTGCAATCACTGGTTCCCTTAATTGGCTGATGAAGTAATTAGTTGACTCTGACATTCATCTGGGCTTCTTTTAATTAGAAACTTCATTTCATTAGATACAGTATTGAAASAGAATTCTGTCTGAAATTTTTCAGAATTAATATGCTTTCTGCATGGATAGTTTAGTATTGTTTTATTTTTCGTAATGTAATTTTTAAACTTTTTTTTTAAACTCTATTAAGATCTTTTATCTGGTGCAGGTTGGGGTTGGGTTTTGTTCCTGCTATTTCTCCTACAATTCCATATTATTTGTTCAGATATGTGTCCACAATATTGTAAGTGACTCCTTACAGCTTGTTCATCTTGTCCCAAAACAGGCAAACTGGAATTTTGAACGAGTGTTTAAAGGACTGAAATTGATTTTCTATAAAGCTGTTAATTTCTTGGTCAAAAATGTCTCAGTCTATCAGAATAAGAATAGCAATAAACAATAGTTTAAAAATCACCACAGCACTACAAAAGCCAAATAATATGTTGCAAAAATCTTCCTCAGGAAAGAAAATCACCTTTTGGTGCAAAATTGTTTTAAGACGGTCACTATCAGTATCTGTATCTCATGTAATATACCCAATAACCTTTTTGCACACCAGTCCTGAAATGCACATGCACATAACCCTACTTATAGATGTGAATAAGCTGCACTTGTGTTCGTTCTGCCCGAGCACATATCYTTCTACCTGTGGGACACTAGCAGGATGTCACAAAAAAAGTTATTTGGAGATAATTAATGTGAATGAAGCTGCATGCGCATGAGAGGAAAGTGAAGCATCGCTGAGATAATTCTCCATATGTGAGCATTCTCYTTCCCAGCTGGAATCCAGGGAGAGCAATGTATTTTACTGCTTTACTGCTAATGGGAAGCTGTACCTCAGAATAACTCTGGAGGCAATACTGGTTGTTCACAGACCTTAGAGAATGATAAGCTAATTGTCTTACTGAATATAGAAAAGCCTAGACTCATTAGAGCTTTGTAAACACTTTATCTGGCTGAACTTATGCTTCTAAACTACTTTTATCAAGCTATGTAGCATTGGTATTTTTTATTATGCAGTGAAGAAAGAAAATCACTTCAGGTACCCTGCCTCGCACAGTTGGTTAATGATCATGCAGGAAAAAAATGTCTAATCTTGTGTATTTCAGCACATTTTGCAAGATGTGTGCAGTAGCTAAATATACCTTAAATATTATGAAAAATTTTCAAACAAATACAGGATGCAAATCTGTAATTTGGAGTATACAACTGCTTGCAGCTGCTAACAAATAAAAWCAGGATAATAAAGGATGACCCTCTCCAGGGAACACAGTCTTCAAAGAGTCTCTCTTGTGATACCACTTTTTTGCAAACCTATTTCATGCATGGGGAAATTCCTTATGTAGATTACTTTTGTCCCCTAGGAAACAGAACTGTATGATAGTGGGATAGAAAGAAAAAATCCTGTATATTTCACAGGATTCTCTATCTACCTGCTGTATATCAAAGGGAGAAAGAGGAAGAATATTGCTTGAAGTTAGGCAATACAAGAAAGAAAGTACTGCTATACTTTCTCCTGCTCGCCCTTTCTTATTCCTCTTCGCTCAGATCTCTTTCTGCTCATTTTTCCCGAACCGTTTTTTTTTTGCATATTGGTCTTTAACACACTGGTTATGTTTTCACAGTAACATATGAACCATGTGTACTATAACTCATTGTATTTTGCTGTATGTGTATAGATTGCACTTAGAAGAGAGAAAGGTCTCATTGCTGGGGTTGAGAATTGCTCTGCAGAGAGTTGTAGAGACACTTTTCTGTTTTTTCTGAGGTTCTAGGATGAAGTATTATGAGCCAGGGAAACGTTTTCAGGCTAGACTGGGGCTTTAGCATAAGGAGATTTTGGATATACTCTGAGAGGATTATTTCCTTCCTTCCTTCCTTCCTTCCTTCCTTCCTTCCTTCCTTCCTTCCTTCCTTCCTTCCTTCCTTCCTTCCTTCCTTCCTTCCTTCCTCCCTCCCTCCCTCCCTCCATTTCCATATCCATTTCCATTTCCATTTCCATTTCCATTTCCATTTCCATTTCCATTTCCATTTCCATTTCCATTTCCTTCTGTATGTAGTAAGTTCAAGAAGTTTTACATAGCTATGAAGTTTTTTCACGCCTCTGGTAGCTACTTGTAGAAGTTTGCAGCATAGTCCATGCATGTGCTAGTCCATGCACATGCTGGAAACAAGTTTACGTTATTGTCTACATATTTGAAGACATGCMTAGATGCAGTATTGCTGCCTCTTTCTCTCTGAAGTGCCTGTGTACTTGATCATACTTCATTACCTAGCATTTTCTGGCTCTTGCAGTTGTGTATCTGACAGTTGCATTCCACCTACTTTTAGTGTCCTTCCTCTAGGTACCCACAATCATTACATGATTTTTCTTTATTAAAGGAGTTCTGTGCATCTCTCTCACTTGAGAAGGTATGGCAAGTACACTTGATCTTTTTTCGTTAATGTCTCTGTCTCAAGGATGACTGTGAAGTAGCTGATCTTTCTTTATTGCTGTCTCCCTTCTCAGTGCTCAGTACCTGAATATTCTGACTACACTGCTCTGCTTATCTATTTTAATTCAGCCTGGCAGCCCGTGTCATCTCATGGGCAGAGCTGGAATGAGCTGAAATTGCAGGGGCTGTGACAACTTCAAGCTGTCCAACTTGACCTTCTCCTAGAGGCTGCAGCCTGGTGGTATGGAGAGCTGCACCATACRCAATTCAGGTCCTGCACCTCTTTAGCTTGGTGTATGACGGGGGCTCAAAATGAGGGAGAGGTTGCAGCAGGACAACTTGCTGCAGTTATCTTATGTCTGGTTTGGCTGCAGGGCAGAAGGTGGTAGTAGACATGGGGAATTGGAAGTCATTGCATTTGTTTAATAATGTTCCAATAGTCACTGTTGCATCGCTCATTTGGAATCCTTATTTAAACCGACTGCTTCTTTTGCCTATGCTAGCATTTCCCTGACCATAATATCGCTGAGACAACACTAATAGTACAGCTAGTAAATTTTAAGAAATGAATGTACTGTAGAAAAAGCTCCACTGGTCCATGTGTCATATTATATTTTGCTTTTAGGAGCTTATTTAGCAGTGTACTTGTATAATTCTTCATTTTTCTAAGTTGAAAAGAATGGAGTGTGCTAACAGTACATGCAATGCAATAACACATGCATTGACTGCATACTTTCAGAGACAGATGAGACAAGCATAGGTTAATTAAATCTGACCAGAAAATCAACCACATAATGTCTGTGTATAAATCCTCTTTATGGAATAGTCACCTCTTTGTACCAAGATGCTAGCTCTATAAAAGCTGGCATAGAAAGCATGAATTTCTAGTTCAAGATGCCTTCAGTAGTGTCTGATGAAAAACTCACCTAGTTATATGAGTTGCCCTGCTAGAAGAACAGCAATTAATGCTAACTTATTTCAAGGACCTAAAGGACAAGGACTTCTATTACCTTCTCACGAATGATGGCACCTATTTCTGATAAACTCAGAGCAGTAACCAGTTGAGTATATTAGCATGTCCAACCTAATTAGAGAGTGCAGTTATTGGGAGTTKTCAGTGAACTTTATTTTCATAGTTTTACTTCTACTTTTTAAGGTATTCACTCTAATTGTCACAGACCATCATAGTTACTGAGTTTAAAGTATTCTCCCAAAGGCTTCAAAATATGTTTTCTAGCTGAGGACTTAAATGGCTCAGTCAGGACTTAACTTCCATAAATAGGAATGTTCAGCCTACTGCTTGCAGTTTTGGTATTTCATTCTCTGTTTTTCCAAACATGTTCTGTCGTAGCAATGTTAATTATTAGCCTTGCAAGTTGCAGTCACTTACAGCACAATGCAATGTAATTGTCTCATATCTGACAGTAGATTAAAAATAAAATGTARCAAGAGGAATATAGATTACTGAAATTCCCAGACTGGGATGCAGCCAGCACCAGTTGTCAAATTAAGTCTGTTTTATGTGATTTGCTGCAGGATGGTTCCTGGCTCTCCTACTGGATGCACTGTTCTCCAAGCTGACTTTGCCAGACTGCCATTCTAGGGAACTGGTCCTGAGCTGACTGTAAAGCAAAGAGAGACAAGCACAGGCAGTGTCTGAAGAGCAAACAGGACACAGATGCCCGTCTGCTGCCCATTTCAAGGCAAGTAYGGCCTCAATGCATACAGAAAATATTTTAAAATAGTAATCAACTAATTGATAATAAATTATTATTGTAGTGATAAATAAAAATATAAATATAAAATAAATAATTGAAAATTAGGTACACATCATGGGAAGGGTGAAACAGAGCGAGATTTGAAATTTCAATTTAAAAAATGTTTCCTCTCATTATCCTTCTGCTTTGGGAATGAAAGAAAATGAACAATGAGAGCAGAGAATTAGGACTAGAKGATCTCTAGGGATCCCTTCCACCTCAAACCACTCTGATTCTGTGATTTTGTATACAGTATATGGTTATATAGCTCCAGTTAATAAATATTTCTTGTATATATTCTTCAAAAAAGAAGAAAAGAAATAGAAGAAAAGAAAAATATTCTTCAAAGTGTTACTCTATGCTCATTCTGAAATGTGCGTCAGTGACATTTGCAGTTTCTTCTCTCTCTTCTTGAGTTGCAGTTGTGTTATTGCTGCATAGTGTTTATGGCGGTATAAGCAGAATCTTTTTTAATGKATAAATTCAGAAGAAAACAATAGGGAGAAAGTGCAAGAAGGAAGAAAGAAAGTGCCTGACAGGCAGGTGGAATTTCCCTTGTTTTTCAGATGCATCCTTAGTAGACTGACCGTATTTTYTTTTCTTTATCTCAGTATGTATTTCTCAAGTATTTGCAATTTTGCTGCAATTTATCTGAAAGCATTCCAGGCTCACCGGAGAGGACCAAATGATAGCTCTTGGTAGCTGTCCCTGTAACTGAATGAGAAATCACTCAAGCAAAGCACTCAGTCATGTTTCTCCAGTTCCACTCATATTGCTTCATTAGCAAGCAAAGTGAAAGTTGATGCTTTATGACATTTGGGCTGGTGTCTATGTCCCCAAAGGTATTTTGAACACTCCAGTAGGGCTTCAGGTAAATCTTCCACCTTACTCCAAATGCACTTGTCAAGGGACACAACAAAYATTATGCAACCCATATGGCTATAAATATAAAAATTGACAGAGGGTTTCTGAACACATCTGTCCTGAGTGGAGAGGCAAAGAATAGACTCCATAGAGACAGAGACAAGTTTTTGAATTAGAAGAATATATAGGCTTTGATAGAGAAAGAAGCATCTTTTCACAGCTCAATATGCTTTAATCTCTGTGTGTGCCCAGCCAGACAGAACCTGGAAAGGATTCACAACAGTTTCCCCATGAACAGTCACAAGGACTTGTGACTTTGGTAGTCACAAGAGTAAAGCCTTAAACCTGAGAAGTATTTCTATTACCTTTAGTGGTCCTGTGGAAGGGTGACAAGGATGGTGCAAAGAGCCAATCCTTCCTGGTAGGCCTTAGCTTCAGGAATGGAATAATTCCTGATGAAACAAAAATACACAATAAAACCAGAAGCATTACAATGGAGTGGTGGTACAGGGCATGATGCTGGCCTCATGTACAGAAGGGATCACTGAGGAATTTCTCAGACACCGGGRAAGGAGTCCTGATTCAAATCCCTCCAAGGGTATTGTTAAGCACCTTCAGCAGGAAAAGAACAATAACAACAACAGCAACAAAACAGAATTCTTATGGCAAGCCTAGCCTGAAGTACTTTTTTTTGTCTGCTGAATTATCGACACAATCATACAAGTTTAACCTTCCAACATCTTTTGTCTGTTTTACCATACAAAGACATTTTAGACTCATTTTCCTGGCACTGAATAGAAGCCACATTATATTACGTAGCAGAAAAATATCTGCCAAACAGACTCTGTGATGCACATTGGTGTGTTATAAATGAGAATAAAATAATCCTGTTAGAATCCCAGGCTTTCCTACATTGGATATTTTAAGGTTGTTCTAAAAAGTGTTATTTTATTATGTAGTAATATAAGTGCAGCCTGAATACAGCTGAAGGAAATTCATGAAAAACTGCCATAGGATTATTAATGAAAACTTTTTTTGCAGTATTAGTCAATTTCTGATTATATATGTACGAAAAATAGTTGAGGCCTGGAGCTGTGAGCACAASAGCTGCCTTTTTTAACTAATAGTCCATTCTGAATTAGAGAAAGCTGTCACTACTTCACTATTATATTCATTAGTCATTTTTACTTAGTAAACTTTCTTTTTCCCCACATGCTTTTCTACTCATCTTTTGGGAAAAAAAAAAAAGAGAGCTAATTATGGTGTCAAAAATGCAATGGAGAGGAATACTTGTTTTCATTATCTTTTTTTCTCTTAAATGAATTTGTTTTAACTTTCTTTAAAATAGTTGTTAGATATATGATACATATCTAACTGAAACAAAAGAGTTTTTTTTGTTCCTTATTMATAATTTGTCTCTTTTTCTAATAATCAAATGGGATTATGCAATATTTTATTCATTTAAATGAGGATTAAAATCTTCAAATTCTAAAAAGCAAACAACATTAATGAAATGGCCTAATAAATTCACTGATATAAAACTGACTRGTTTTGTATGGATGTGCAATAAATGATAATAGAGAAAGGGAAATGATGTAACAGATAATCAGATTAGAATGACTGCCAAAAATGTAATGATTTAAAATCACTAACCATTATAGAGAAAGTTGCCATTGCAACTTGCTTTTATCATTTATTGCTTTAAAAAGTCTTTATAAATAGAAAATGAGGAGGGTTTATTAAGTCCAGTGAGAGGCTGCATTCATGCTAGACAAAGAGTAATATCGTTAATTAGAACCAGTTTGAAAGTGTCTCTTGCTCATTGTTCAGTCAGCACACTGTCATCAAATACCCTTCCTTCTGCTAGATTTTTGAACAATGACTTTTTTATCCACTCAATACTTTTTTTGTTATCAAATCAGTGGTCACAACAGTAGTTAACTGCATTATGAACAGAATGAGTTCATCTGTCTCTGAAAAATATCCATTATTCTGGTGGATTATAATTCAGACTACATAACAAAATCCATTTGACAATTGGATACATAAAAATTTGTGTAAACGTAATAACAGAGTTGAAATGACAATGAGCATGAGCCACTGGAAGGAAGGGAAGAACATTGCAACTACCTTTTGCACAGCAGGGCAGGATTAAACGCCTGCAAAACTATGGCTGTAGATCTATAGATATAGGTAATGCTGGAAAAAAAGTCAGTGTGAGCAGCTAGCTGGGGTACTGGAATCCCATTCCTTTATTTTAGGCAGAATGTGAGAGGTGAATCACAACAAAATTTTATTCAGAAACCAAAAACTGAGATTTCAAGGTAATCCCTTACAGCAATAAATGGAGACATTAAGGAAAACAACACTGCAAGCCTGGCAGCAGAGCTAGAGGAGGACAGCACCTTRATAAACAACCAGGTATTCATAGTACAGGAAAGAGCATGGCATTTTGAGAGTTACAAAAATATAGGGCATGGTTTATTTTTCAAAGTCCTCCTTGCTTTTTTTTTGTCCTCTTTTCAACTGGATCTTTCCCTGCACTCCCCAACTTCGGTTGATCTTTTTTTGTTCCCTACCCTGTAGCTTAAAATGCCATTTTTTTCCAGGAGAGAAAAATAAGATAGTGTCCTTCTGTTTGAAATAAAGGGAAAACAAGACTCTTTTCACTGAATCTCTCTTTCCTTTTGTTTCCTCTCTGCTGAGGAGATCCATCCAGCCACAACATCATGCCATGTTCACATGGAAACAGGAAAATATAGTCCAGCACTACTATCCAAGTGATGCCATCAGTCAGCAGTACTACATCTTGCTCCCTGACTAAGTTATCAAACTGCCTTCCAAACCCAATCCATCAATAAGACTTATCTGTAAAGAGTCTACTTACTAACAGACAACAGAGAGGCCATGAAAGGAGAGGAGATGGCTGACTGCTCTCAAGCTCCTCAAGGTTTGACCTTAAAGCCAGTGTTGGTTCACTTTTTTTCCTGGGTGGTATTAGGAAAGAACTGCATTTTTTTTTCCCAATTACAATGGCTTTTAGAAATAGAGTCTTTCATTGCTTTCAGGGTAGAGACTTGGTATCTTTTACCAGCTTCCTTAGATATGTTTCAGAAGGAGATTTTCTTTCATCACATTGAAATCAGACATGCAGGCATACAAGATGATTACACAAATATCTACAAAACATAAAAAAAAAAAAAAAAAAAGCAGAAAGGAATAATAGTTGGGTCAAATATTCAGGCTTTGGAAATACCTGTTGCTCTATCTGAGCCATATCTGCTGAAGTTCTGCCCATAAAAAGGAAAAAGGTATTTCCATATGGGACATAAAATGTCCAGAGATACCAGAATGTCACATTGTCTTACAGTGTACCTTCCTGCTGGACATCAGAGTAATACCTAGTTAAGTGACCCTGACATAATGCTCCAGATAGTACAGATTTACTTACCTTTTATTTCTGTGTCTTTCACAGCCTTTCAGGAATGCCAAAGTGTAGGTTTGTCTGTAAGAATAAGGCATTTGTTCAATTAGGGTGATAAGTAGTGTGTCTTCACTAGGGCATAGAAAGTACATAGCACCATTTCAAATAAAGTGCCCTTGAAGTCTTCCATCACTCATCCTGTGTTGTTCCCACTGCCAGGTGAAAGGAGCTGTCATTGTGYATGTCATTATTTGGGCAGGAAGGTCATTTGCTTACTATCCAGAGCTTTCTGAAGCAGTGAAGAGTTTTGGACTGCCTTTTTTGGCCAAGAGTCTAAAGCCTGCTCTGTCTGGCATTAAAGGTCAGGAAAGTGCTTGCCAGTGAGTTCTCTAAATTTATGAGCATACAGTCACTAGTACCCCAGAACAGTACTCAAACTCTGCCTTTGAAACACACAGTGGTAATTGGTTTCTACAAATGATTTAATGTTCCTCAGAAAGTTAGGATTTCCACAAATATCTAATTGGGATGACATTTCAGGATTAGGGACCTGGTGTTGGTTGTCTATCACTTGTGGTGTCATCTTCCCTTGTACAGAAAGGCAGTTTAAAAACTGTTYAGAACTTTTTCTAGCTCAGAATATTTCTACATGAGATCATTTTACACAGCTGTAAACAACAAAAGGTGAATGTCACAGGAGGAATAATAGAGTACTGCTACAGGGTGTGTAAACTCCCAACAGAGACAAGCAGCAAATTCATGCTTGCTCCAGAATTCACAGACCATTCCATGCTTGGTCTGTCCTTTAGTCTGGGATATAAAAGCTTGAAGTAAATTCTGTTTTTATTACATTCCCTCCAAACTGTCAACATTAACAAAATCAAGCATGGTGAGATAATCCTATCTTGATCAAAAGAAGAAAGAATTTTATTTACTTTTTCTATGGCCTTCTGAGTACTGACCACCTTCTCTATTTGTTGTTTATGGATGACTTATATTGTGGCTAAGTACTAGGTCACAGTCCAAACAGCTGACAAAAGTAGAATTCACAGAGCTGGGCTCACAAAGACACCTTTGTTGTTAGCTTCAGAGAGTATTAGGAATTATCTTTTTCCTATTGATTTTAAATAATTACTCTCTTCTCCTGTATCCCTTTAATATTTAATTTCAGGCCACTGCAGTCATAATAAGGGCATATTCTCCCCACCAAAGTCTCAGGGACTCTGAGCATATGTTGACAATATGTTGCCCCATCTTGACATTTATGCAGTTCATAAAAATATCAGATAATTGTGCAATTTGTATTTGCTCGACCTTGCAGCAAATCAAATGATACAAACATAATCTTTCCTTGACCCAGTTTAGAGGCTGGTTTCATATTTAGTTAAGTCTCTTACACTGGAGCCAGAAGGTCTAAATCCATATTCCCGCAGATACTTTGATACGGTAAATTTCAGGAATGGAGGAGTTTTTCACTAGACAGTTCCTTTGGCGCTAATACTTAATTAAACTCTAGGAACGGAAAACCAAGATCTCTGAAAGGCAACAAAACAGAGTAACAGCCTCTAAGAGGTAATGGAGGAGCAGAGGTATCATTTGTCATAGCAATGTCAAATCAAGTAATTGTGGATATTTTAAAACACAATTTTAAAATTTCTCTTTGGACCCATAATCTATTATGTTCCCCATAGTACTTCCTTTCCCTCCCTCTCTCTATTCCCAATGCAATGACAAGTGAGTCTGGACTGCTGCTTTACTCTCTGTATTCTCCAGGGAAACCTTTGGCGACTGGGTGAGCCTCAGTAGTACTGTCTTAAGCAGACTTGTAGCACATCAGAATTTGGTCTCTGGTCTCTATGACATTGAGTAGCTAGTGAGTCTTTGCATTTCTTTAAGCAGGCTCAGTCATTTGGCTCAGCAAAAAACACTTACAGGTCTTGCCTCTATTTTCCCTCTTTCAGGTTGGCAATAATCACCTCAGAAACTCGGTATAATTGTATTTAACTCAGTATGAGGAAATATTGCTTGGCACTTTTGAGAATGCCGGACCTTGTTACCCTTAAATCAGCAGACTAATGTAGTGAAGTAAAGCAATTTGAGAGCAACGGGAACCATTTAAGGTACAAAATGCCACCTTCTGGCAGCTGGGAATTTAAGTTAATGGGGATAAATAGTTGTTGCTGAAGATCGTAATTTTTGTTASATAAATTCCATTGTATTTCTTTTCTTGATATTTTTAACTAAGAAAAAGAAAGAGACTTAATGGAAATTATAGTACCTAATTGATTAGTGCAACACTGAGAAATAATAAGTCTCAAACTTTTTTGCATTGTGGGACATTTTATTAGGAGAATTGTCTTGTTGACCTTCCTCCTTTATCATTTTCAGTACATGGGACACTTTTTAAGCTGTTCTTATTTGTGAGGTCAACTCATTGTACCATTTGGGAGATCTGTTAGCAACCATAGTAATTGGCTATCTGGAGAACTATTAACAGGAAAGTACTGAATACTGATAGACATTTTAGCTGTCTTTTATAAATTTGTAGTACCCAAAACGGTAAGGAGCAATTTTTCCTTGTCCTGTAGGAATCCATTTTATGAATTCATTGTAAAGAAAACTACTGTGCATCACTGTAGTAAAGGCTGCCTTTCTAGACCACGCCGCTAAAATGTATCTTAATCTTACTTTGTATAAATAAATGCCAATGGGACTGGAAGGGTGACCTTGCTCACTTCCAAGGTCATTAAGGGTGACCTTAAATGTGCTTGATCTGAAGTGTATATTTATGATTCTCAAAGTGCCTCTGCTTCCCTCTCTATTTTTATTTTTTTTTTGTTGTTCAGCTTAATTTCTCTTTCTTGACAGTTTCTTCATATTCTTGCTGACCTATTTCTTAACTTTAGTTCTTTTCCTCTATGTCTGCTCATATTTTCAACCAATTGCTTCTCTTCTTTAAGGGTCTTGATAAAATGTTATAATTTAACTCCATTATTGGTACAATTTAACTGCATTATATAAGTTTTTCTTTGTTAGCTGTTTAAGTTTTCCCTTGTCAAGTTTTTCTATTCTTTCTGCAAGTCTCTGTCATACTTTTGTTTTGATGTTTCTCTTGTTAAAATCATAGCATCAAGCATGTAAGTCTTTGGTAAACCTTCTAAATTTACCAGAGTAATGCTGTTTTTTGGTGATATTTCACTCCATCATTCGATGCTTTGTCAAAACCAGAAATATTGCTGCCACTGCTGAAGAGCGTGCTTGAAGAGCATCCACAGATTTTTCTCATAAATAAATCCAATCGTACTAAATATTTTAGCAAACATTGGTTTTGATTTCTTGTAGTTTGTAAATAGATTGCTTATAATCATCTACATTCAACTTTGTTTTAGCCACACTTGTGCTCTGTAGGATTTAGGAGTGGGGTATGGGAGTCCTGGTTGACACCAAGTTATCCATGAGGCAGCAGGGTGCCCTTATGGCCAGGAATGTCGATGGGATCCTGGCTGCATCAGGAGGATGTTGCAGGTCAAGGGAGGGGATCCTGCCCCTCTGCTCAGCTCTGGTGAGGCCGCACCTGGAGTGTTGGGGGCAGTTCTGGGCTCCCCAGCACAAGAGGGACGTGGAACAGGCTGCCTGGAGAGGTGGTGGAGTCTTTCTCTCTGGAATCTTCAAAACCGGCCAGGATGTGACTGTGTACCACGTGCTCTAGCTGTCTCTGCTGGAGCAGGGGRGGTTGACTAGATGATCTCCAGGGATCCCTTCCAACCTCAACCATTCTGTGATTCTGTAATCCTGTATTATTTAATCAGCTCTATGTATTAGACTACATTTTCTTTTCAGACACTGCTCAGGATAATGCTTGTTACATTAAAACTATTTTAAACRAGAAAATCTAGCCCATCCTTTACATCCCTTCTTGTTCCTGATATATTCTATGTAATTTTTTCATATGCTCATGGTCCCTCTTCTTCTCCCCATCTCCTAAAATAATAGAACAGAAACCAGAGTCAAACCTTTGGGTGTGAATTCTTCACCCATTTTCATCAAYAGCAGCTTTGCTGTAACTGATGTAAAAGCCGAACAACAGCTGTGGTTATGGTATGTTAGTTCGACTTCAGAGGACATTGAGTCTATTGCCTGATATAATCATCTATGCCTACATAAAGAGAAAGAAACACACACACAAAAAGGAAGTTTTAGTGATGGCTCCTATGGATAGGACTAAGCAGAAAACCAGATCTAAATTGCAAAGTTACTYCTTATCTTGGCTGTTACAAGCTTCAATGTTGGTAAATCTATACAAAACACCAACATTTTTCAAGTATCATATTGACCTAAGCCCTACACAGTACAAGTCTGGCTAAAACAAAGTTAAATGATGGTGTTTATGAGCAATCTATTTACAAACTTAATGTTCTTAATACTGCTGAAGAGAGTGAACTAAAAAACCTATTTTCTATCACTTTTTAAAACACAATAGCTTTTATTGCATTATTATGTAATTTTGGATAATACCTCTGGGTGCCAATTGCTGAACTGCAATATCCACATAGCAGAATCCACTAAGAATATAATTATCCAGTTCAGGAGCATGAACAAATGCCTTGGTCTTTATCAAATCTCTCGTGAGTCTTGCATTTCCTGTTTTCTAGTTAGCATTTCTTTTTTACTTCACTTGCTCACATAATGACATATCCATAATCACTTGTATAGAATAATGTTGTCCACATATTACTACCAGTAAATACAATTTTAATTTACTGGCACCTCTGCATCTATTATTGATGTATCTAGACAGCCAAACAGATTACTGTAATTAGCAATTTGCCACCCTATATAGTTGTCTTTTGGAATGCTGAACAGCCAATAGCCCCAGACAAGCCACCTTACATTATCATCTTCCTCATTTCTTTGGACTATTTCTTTGTCTTTCAAAATGCATGCAGGCTTTTCTGAATTTGAGCACTTTGTTGATAGTTACCTTTGCATAATCTTTCATAGTATCCAAGGAATAATTCTGCAGGTAATGATGGAAATTTAGAAAGACTGATTTACTGCTACTTTATCKAGAGGTGCTGAGTGGATTGGTTATTTAGTGCTTTTAGCACATTTCATAGACTTGTAACAACTTGTAAATAAATGGCTTGGTCAACATATTAGCTTGTGTCAATCAGTGAATAGTGACTCCAAACAGCTTTTGACACTGACAGCAAAAGCACTAAGTGGCCAAATTCTATGGCAGTGAGCATGATGTAGTTTTCCATTAGAACATCTATGAGAAAAGTTAAGGAGCACAGGAAAATCTATGCTAAAAAAAAAAAAAAAAAAAGAGAAATATTACAGATTATACATTTTCTTAGCAATTTTTGGCATAGGTTTAGATTTGCTTACTTTTCTATATTTATTCTTTTAAAACAAAATAAGTTTCAACTGTGCAAATATGTGCATTTGCTTTAAGCATTTGTATATTTTTGATTTCAGTTAAGTGTAGTAACTGATATGTAACTAGAAGCTCAGTCATGTAAATGCACACATGAAAGGTCTTTTGCCTTAAGAAGCCTGCTAGAGCTAAATTTGAGATATATTTAGGTCCATAAAGAAGCAAGCAGACATTTAAGAAAGAATTTCAAATACTTGTGTACCTAAGTCTCATTCAAATCAACATGAACTACACACACTTTTGAAAATCCCCACAAGGTACCTACCTAAATGTTTAGCCACCCTTACATTTCTCCCCTAAGTCTAAGACTATATATTAGGGAAATTGTATTGCATACTCATCAATCTATATCAGAGCGAAAAATATCTCTATGGCTAGTATGGACATTCTACTCAGAAAAATGATCGATTGTTCTGTGTTTTCCTACTCTGAAACCCAGCTGATGGTCCAAAAGAAGCAGAGAGCCTTTAATAAGAAGAAGATGTCAAGTCCAAGGGTTCAGGTTCATCAGCACCATTTCTTGAAGAAAGGCCAGATTTTTTTATTTCTGTCCATCCTAGAGCAGCCACACTGGAGCTCTTCTACCAGACCGGCTGCTGTGCTGACACAGACCAAAGCCTTTTTGTAGCCTTGTTTTGCTGCAGACTCATACAGCTGAAAATGTATCTGTTATCTGCACTTAGAGCAAAAAAGAGAAGTGTGCTTTGTGCTTTTCTTTTTTTTTTCTCCCACCAGGCAACCTAAAGTGAAGACTGTAAGAATAAGAGGGAAAATATCTCTGATTAAAGCAATCTGAGAACAGCACAGATTTAACGGAGCAAGTGTGCTCAGTCTTTTTGCACAGCTATGACACTGATTGTTTTATCTGTCTTTTCCACATGCTCCAGCCTCCTATTTGCGAACTTGCTTCCAAGGAGGGCATTTACCATGGTATCTCATGGATGGGGTAGATACTGTGAATGGAGCTGATCCCGGCTTGCTGGTATGTTCTAATTAACACCCAGCTGGCCATACAGATGGCCTGAAAATGATGACCCTACTAAGGAGAGAGCTGGGCAGTGAATTTCCTTACCGAYCAAAAAGTCAGAAAGGCTTCAACATCCATCTCTGGACAGAATGGGCTACAGGAAAGGCAAAGCAGGTATTAATAGCCATCTAACATGTTTCTACTACAATTCTTGGAGGTCGATTATCAGAAACTCTGCAACTTGCCATTAATCACTGCGTGTGGCTTTCTAATCTTCTTGACAAAGATTAATAACCCCATATGGACATGAAGGATGCCAAAGACTGTAAGAGTAGGCACACATTTCAGCGTATCTCCGCTGCTTTACAGGTCAAGTAATCAATATACTATAAAACATTACCATATTAGCACAGAGAAAACACTTAACCAAAGAGCAATGTAAGGATCGGACCTTTCTTCCATTCATTTACTCCTCTGAAAGCAGTTGACTGGYATGCCTACAAATGTGGGATACACAAGATTGCATGAGGCTTTTAAGTCTCCCTCAATCTACTTAYATGAGTGAAGGAGATGTGAGGTCCTGCAAAGACCAGCTTTCCAGGTAACAAAGCATTTCTTTCCTTTAGTCAGGAGCTTGAAAGAGCTTCTTGTGAAGCTGAAAGCTTGTTTTATTTTCACTTACTCATCCTGACAGCCTGAAATGAGCAACGTCTATCTTCTTGCTTTAGTCTCTYGCCTCTCTCCACTTTGCAGTGACATGTTTTAGATTATGCACTCTGATTACAGAGGTCTTGCCTTGCTTCACTGAACACCCGATTTCCTGTCTTCATCTATTGGCAATAAGTGGCACAACTTATGATTCATCCTCAGTGTTTTCATTAACATTCTCTCTTAGCAAGTGTTGCTTGCTGCTGTTGCTGCTGTCCATTTTTCTTTTCTTGGGCAGGTATTTCTTTTACTGTGTTTTGCATTCACTCTTGAATGGTATCTTGGGTAGGAATCTAGTTTTTTTTCCCTTTTGAAGTAAGCCCAGCTGCCTGCTTTTACATAGGACCATTGAAGTATGAAAAGACCATTTTTTAATCTCTCATAAGGAAATAAAACTGATGCCATCATACTACCTAACTACATTATATGCCACTAATTGAAAATTTATAAACCTATTGGTCACACAACCAAAATTGTTTTGCAGCCATCTCAAAGATAGTTCTTACAAGTTTCATGAAAGCAAAGAGAGAAACAGAAGCACCCTAATGGGTTTGCTCTGTTAGAAAGTACCAGAGGATGGAAGCAGAGGAAATAGAAAACTAGGCTTCATTGCCATGGGGGTTCATGAGATCATGTTTTAGATGTATTGGTGGATGTTAGAACACTAAAAAGGAATTTACTGAGAAACAATAAGTGATATGGGATTTTGGCTATAAATATTTCACTTCTCTATATATGGTCCATGTAAGTGCTTTGCAAACTGAGTGAGAGGATGTGGAAAGGGTGTGAGCCTAGAAACCAGTATCAACCCAAGCCCTGCAAGATTGAGATAGCTCAGGGTCACCATGGGGAAAGTGGGCCCGAATGCCCACGGCCAGCAGGTCGAGATGCTTCTTGTGCCTGGGGCTGCATGGGCAGCTGCCAGCTCTGAGTCCTTGAAAGACTGGTGAGGCATAAGAGGGTTAGGCTTTCACAGAGATTTTAAATGCTGTCCTTACTAGTTCATTTACTTAGTGAAGGTAAAAAGCAAGAGTGGGAAGGTTTACTTTAGCTCTAAATGAACCTTTGGGAAATTCATAAAGAGAAGAAAGATAGACTGCTGAAAAAGAATTATTTTTCAAGTCCCACAGAGATGGAAAGACTCTAYAAGCATTATTTTGGATAATAATTGCTTTTTTTCTAAAATTTATTTTATTTTGCTTTAATTTTTTTTTCCCAGTTGGGAAAATCAAGATTAGTTTAAAACTGCTATTGCTTGAACTTCTGGAACAAGATGATACAAAAACATAGGTTTCTTTCTTTTTGGAATGAAGAATGTGTTCCTTTTCCTTTCTCTTCCCCTTCCCCATTTTCCTTCTCTTTTCTCTGTGAAGTTAGTTCACATTCTTCCCAGCCATTCACATTTTTAATTAAATCATATTTGAGGAGGAAAACAAAGAAGTCTACGATTCAAATTTTTTCTCTCAAGGTCTTGTCTTCTAGAACAGTGTAGCTGGTGTTTTAGATGTAATCAGCAAGCAAGAGGTAGAACAGTGATACTGAGATTGTTTGCAAATTTAAGTTACAGTTCATCTCTCATGCTATCCATACAGCACAAATTGGGGGTATAACATCAAAATACAAATACCATGGACTGAAGGAGGAACACTTACAATTGTCTGTGCTTTGGTCCTCCTCTATGAAATGTAGAAAAATTTATCTCATTAAGATGCCTAATTCATTACTGTCGGTACCTGCCTGGATGTTATTTTGTAGACAAAGATGTCAAAAGTTTTACTGTGTTTACAGCAAYAGCCTTATTTTCTTACTAGTCATTCAAATGGCCCCCATTCTACAACAATTTCTCATGGACATGCATCAATGAATTTAATATATTTACATTCTGTATTTCACTCAATATAAACTATAAGAGCCAACATGGTGTGGCAGCACAGCAGCAGTATTCTGATAAAGCCTATTGAATCAGTTTTCCTTGTGTATTCCTGATATGATTCATATTTCTCAAATTCGGCATGCTCTGGCTCCCATTGCTAACATATATATAAAACGTACAAATTTAAACACCTATGCTAAGTAAACAGATAGGTCTATTAATAATGACTTGGTGCTTTTAAATTAAACACAAGGGAGGCATCAATTTGCATGCTTTCATCTCTGAGCCATGCTTATCCTGTGAGTGTAGTTTTTCTGTGAATGTAGTGTTCCATGAGAGCCTATTGTCCCTTCACTTTATTATTATCATGAATTATTGATTCCACATACAATACAGGGTATATTTCTCAGGGAAAAAGAGTGTAACTATTTTTTGTTTCTTTTTTCTGCCTCTTCTGATAAGGTTTCCCTTATTTATCAGAAGYAAAAATTTGGGACAATAAATAGGGGTGGATATCACAGATGGTGATCGACAATTTTATTCTTTTAAAACTTCTGAAAKAGGTACAAGAGAGCAATAAATAAATAAATAAACAGATAGATACAGGAGAAATTTCATGGCATGGTCAAAACACGAAGAAATTTGCGTTATTCTTTCACAACTCACTATTGATTTTGCTTAAAACAATTATACTGATGTTTTTAATTGTATTCAGGAACATTTGGCTTTCCTTAGATTCTTAGCGCTGAAAGAAATTGAATGTTCTAGGGAGTTGGAGTGAGATTCACTTTCTCCTTTTATGACTATTAGGACAATTTGTGACTTCATGTCACCTCTCAGTTTAAAATGGGCCAAGAAAATCATTAGGACATTTTATTGAAAGAGTTAAATTATATGAGCAATATTTCATAGTATCTGACAAACTAATGGATATTGTAGGTTTGCTGTCAATGTCTTTCTTTTGAGATAAGTTGCTATAATTGATGATCACTTCTACATTATCTGTTGCAGAGACCCCCAAACTTAACCAGAATTTGGGACATTTGGGACAACTTTCATAGACACAGGGATCAGATTAAAGAGTCCCATAGAAAAGCAGAGTACTTCTGTGAACTGTGAACTAGAGGTTCAGAGAACTAGAAGTTCACAGAAATACATTTTTTTTGCTGCTGCTTAGATGGAAACATATCTAAAAGATTTGTTTGTTTCTGTCTTTTTACATCTTAATACTTAGAAGCGGCTTGACCATGATTAGTTTTGCATTTCTTGTATTATTGAAAACATTAGTAAAATATTCATTAAAGGAATTCATACAACATCAAAAAAGAAATCTCATTTTTTTTTTCCATCTTAATATTCAGTCATTTCTATTCCTCTCGTAAAAAAACTTCTGAATATATCTAGGATGTTTATTCTTGTTATCAACAGCAGTTTCATTATCAGATATCAATATACCTGACTAAATACTGTGGGAAATCAATATTCAGTTGCACCAAATACTTCACTTTTTGCAGCCCTGTTCATGATTTCCCACAGACTCTGACAGAAGCTTTTTATCTTCTGCAAATGCTTCAGATGACCAAAGTCTTTTTCAGTTCCTATTTTTTATCCTTACAAGTGAATTCCAGTACATACAGGAGCCTTTAATGATGTTTAAGTATAGTAGAGTTTACAATCTAAATTTTGTAAAGACTGAAATGGCTTCACTGATAAATAAAAAAGAGAGGCGGGAGAACAAATTGAATTTCTCGTTTACATCTTGAATAAAGCGCTATAAATCAAAAGTATATTTTTATTAGCATTATTCCATTCTCTGAAGAGTAATGACTATTATATTTAAGTGTTTCATAAGACATTAGGGTAAATTTTACCTGTACAAAAGTGCATAAGAAATGAGTGCTGCTATTGGACTGGGCAAACAAAACTGACACCAGTACAGATTAGGGCTTGACCTGCTGGAGAGCAGTCCTGCAGAGAGGGATCTGGGCGTCATAGTGGATGACAAGATGATGCCATCAGGGGTGTGCCCTGGTGGCCAAGAAGGCCAATGGGATGCTGAGGTCCATTAAGAAGRGCGTCTCCAGCAGGTCGAGGGAAGGCCCTGATAAGGCCACATCTGGAGACCATGTCCAGTTCTGAGCTCCCCAGTACAAGAGGGATGTGGAGCTGCTGGAGGGAGTCCAGCACAGGGCTACCAGGATGATCAGGGGCCTGGAACATCTGCCCTGTGAGCAAAGGTTGAGAGAGCTGGGCCTGTTCAGCCTGGAGAAGGGAAGGCTGAGGGGGGACCTGATCAGTGTCTATAAATACCTCAAGGGAGGCAGTGAGGAGGAGGGGGCTGGCCTCTTTTCAGTGGTGGCCAGCGATAGGACTA
>NW_020455621.1:4569131-4600839 GCF_003342845.1 Nothoprocta perdicaria
ATGTGCAGGGGGGTTGGACTAGATGATCTCTAGAGGGCCCTTCCAACCTTGATGATTCTATGATTCTATGATTTTTTTATAGGGCAGAGGAAGCTAACTACTGCCTAAATGGTACCTAGCTCTTGGGACTAACACCCATCCACCAAGAGCCCTTCAAATAGCTCGGCAATTGCAGCTGGTCAAATTTGTGTTGCCCTGTCAAGGACCACTCCCTGTCCTACAGAGGAGGAAGGGGAGGAAGAGGAGGAAGAACTGGATCTGTGGTTGGCCAGCAGATATCTGAAAGGCAACATAAAGAGAAAAAGGATACAGAGAAAAGCTTCTACAACATCATTCCTTAAGGCACAAAAAGAAGAAAAAGAGCAACATGATGAGGGAATTGAGCTAAAAGACAGGAGTATGGGGAAACATGAAAGACATAGGCAGGAAAGAGAAAATGAAGGGAAAGAATACAGCTATTTTCACAAAAACAAAAAGCTTTAAAGGCAGCTGCAGATGAAACCCTTCTCTTTTGGAGCTATTGCTGGAGTTATTGTTGCAGTCAAATTAAGAAGTTCTAAGCCAATCCTAGGTAAACAGGAGAACTATGTTATGCTAAGTGCTTTGAAGCTTTTATCCTATGAATTCAGATGTCCAGATGTGAGATGATAGATATAATGCCTTTATTTAACAGCTAACGTGTTTTGTGAATGTGGTATGATTTTGGTTTCCTGTTAGCTCGCAGTACTCGCTCTACAGACTTGGCTTGAGCCCATTCTGCTATCGCATCACTTTGTGTTGCAACATCAGCATGGGTTTTGAATAGTTCTGTACTTGGCAGTCTCAGAACTTATCTCCTAATATATTTATCGAGTACCTCTCCATCAAAATCAAACATAATTAGTTACTGGCATCCTCAGTTTAGATATAAAAATAAATTGCCATTTTAAGCAATTGTTCGACTCTCTAATCCCCACAGGGAGAGTTCACTACAAGAAAAACATTTGGTGAATTTTTTCTGCAGATATGGCCCAAACTGTATCTTGTTTATGGAAAGTGACTTGTCTGAAGTTGAACCTACTAAAACAAATGCAAAAAAGTCCCATTAATTCAGTATGTTTGGTTGTAGATTTTAAGACCCCTTGAAGGAAGGGCAGGAATATGTTTGTCTTTTCTTAACTTTTTGGTGTGAATTCCATGTTTACATTGGCAGATTTAATACAAAGTAGTCTGGTGTTAGTAAGTGAAGAACAAAGTCTTTTTTCTATATCTTAACAATTTCTCTGGTACCATGAAGTGGAACAGGTCTATTTTAAGGCAGAATGAAAAATCTGTAAATGCTGAATTGCAAAGGTAGGAAATGTTACAAATATCTTAGAAGTGATAAAGCAAATAGGATGTTTTATTTTATGTCTTATTCAAACATCAACAAAAATGTCTAGCTCATAAGAATTTGAATTGTATCTGCATATTGTCTACAGGTGTAGCAAAATAAACTAGTCACATTTCTGTGTGCACACCTCCTCAGTTTTCTGCTTGTGCAATAAATGTAACTATATATTCAACAACCTAGTCTTATGACTTTTTTTCCCATGGAAGTTTTCTGTATTTTTGTTTTCTAAAATTTATTGCCCTATTTAATGTAGCACATTTGTATGATTAAATTACAGTTTATCCTAACATTAAAGGCAAAATATTTCTGTGCAGTTTAGGGATAATATTCAATTAATATACAGTAATCCATCATGACCTTTGTTGGTGTACTATAAGGTCCATGTTCCTCTTTAGCTAATTTCATATGAGTTTCTCTTGCTGAGGAAATAGAAATACATTATTAATAAGACCAGATAGTATCTCTTATAGCATCTTTTATAGTATAGGAGTACATGCCAGTGTCTGTCGAAGAATGTAAAAAACTGCTTTTGGATATAAACCAATGTTTAAATATACTGTATATTAATAGCTACATCTGCCAACACTTCTCTTACAATTAGCATCACTGTCACTTGAGTAAGAACAAAGTGTGAGTGGAGAGAGTGGTTCTGCTTCATTCAAGGTACAACCTGAGAATCTTTCCACAGCATCAGAGAYACCAAGTGTCAGATTTCACCCCTATTTGGGAGAGG
Source organism: Nothoprocta perdicaria (assembly GCF_003342845.1). NCBI lineage: Eukaryota > Metazoa > Chordata > Aves > Tinamiformes > Tinamidae > Nothoprocta > Nothoprocta perdicaria. Next base: position 4,571,237 of record NW_020455621.1, read on the forward strand.
ACTTTCATTTGGACCTCAGTGTTTTATTMCATGCGTCTTTGGAGTTCCCAAGCCATTTGCTGAAATGCACAGAACAGGTATTGCTGCTCCAGAAGCCAGCTGGTATTATCTCTGCAGGCAGTCTGAACTCTATAGGGAAATATCCCCACTTCTCAAATGTGTTAGACTTCAAGGATATTCAGCTAACAGGAGCAGCTCCAATTCCACAGTGAGAGAGAAAGGAATCGGAATAAGTGCAATGCTGGGCTACTGTGTCACAGGCAAAACCATGACACCCTCATGGGTGAGCTTGGATTTAATTTCAGAAGTGCAAGTATTTACATCCTAACTTTTTATTTACCTCAGCAACTAAATGAAATCTAGATCATTCTGAGGTATGGTTAGAGCCTACATTTTCCTCCAGTACACAAGGATACTTGGATATCTGTAACTATAATTCAATGAGCATACATTTTTTCCCCAGATGGAATGAAACAGGAAGACTGTATTTCTGTGATTTAATGCATTCCTCAGAACATTTTTTATAGAGTCTAATGAAAACCTCCTTTCCACATAGACTACATCATCTTCAGGTGCTTTGTGAGGGGGGAACACTGGGGAAAATACAATTTTTATCTATGGACTATAAAACATGAAGCCTTGTTTTTCCTSTCTTTTTAAAATTGAGAGGAATTTATTTTTGATAGGTTAAAATAATGCCAGTAGTTTGTAAAGATAATGCCTATAGCTACACACCTAATAGAGTACTTTTCTAAAGCAAATGATGGATTATTATTATGGATTATTGAACATCTTGGGGCAAAGCAGTTAAAATCCTTGGAGAATGAAAAGACCTAAAAGGGAATGCTTTCAAGCTTGACTTGAGGGGCACTTCTCCAATGGGGAGTCATGAGGAATCGTCTGCTGCCACTGCCCAGCAGTTCATTACAGTGAAGTATCAGAGTAACCTTGCATCTCTGCTTGAAGCCCGAGACCACCTCTGTACCACGAGGTCTTAGCTTYCTGCAATACCATCTCTGCAGGACAAGCTTGACATGGCTCTGGCACATTTGTGCTCCATGGGGCATCTYGTAGCCATGCTGAGCCATGGGTTCCCTCCACCTCTCAGCCACCCCTCACATCGCAAAAATTTCTGTAAGTTCCTATATGGATGGTTGAGTTTCAGCCATTCCTTTTCCTAGTGGAATATATTTCACTTTTACAATATTTTTAAATTATTAAGGGAGAAATATTTTTATTTATTCATAAAAACAGGGGTTTTACATATGATCCACGAAGGCAAATCTTTCAGAAAATGGTCCCATAAGTCTCATGTTTTTTCTCAGCTCTGCATGTGGTGACCATGGCCTGCAGCCTCAGCACTGTCAAAATTGCTTGCTGTTTTTAAAATGTCTAGTACTGCCTTTTGTTTTCCAATCATTACCTATGAGACTGTCTTTTAAGTATTTATAAATGTTTAGGAAAACCTATTAGCAGCTTGTCCTGATTTAAGTCCTTGAATTCTTCCGCAGACTTTCTCAAGGTGACCTTTCTCCTATTCAGCCATTTTCTCAGACCTGTGGTCTCTTGCCTATCCTATTTCTGAAAGTAGTACAGAGCTTGCTGAGCCAGGGAATGAAAAGAGGAGCTTTGTCTCCCTAGGATATTGGCACCAACTTACGGAGCATCAGAGTCTTTGACGTAGTCAGTCACCAGTCACCATGCATTTTTTGGCATTTAGCATTTGCATTCCTTTTAAAGCTACAACTAGTTAAAAGTAGACTTTTTTCACCCGTGTTTTTAGAGTATTGTGTTCTCTATGTATGTGGAGAATAGCTGGCTATGCATGTAGCTATTGTATTAATGATCAAATGATGAATGTATACCAGATACCACTACATATGATAATAAATACACAGAGGAAGCTTTCTAAAAGCTTCTGTTCAATAGATTTCTGGACAGTGATATAATAAGCCAAGAAGGTTCAGAAAAAAAAAAAAATCAAATATGCCTTTTATTTTAAAGGCAGAAAATGCCTCCTTCTTTTTATTTTCCCTTTTCAGGTTCCTGTTACCAGATAGACTAAGAAAAGAAACCAAACAGGTATGTCAAAACACCGTGTGAGAAGAGCGATTCTTGTGGTATTTCTATTCTGAAAGGCATCAGGTTATATCCAAAATCTAAAAATAAAGCTGATATTAATGAGATTTCCAGCCCTAATGTCAAAGATAAAGATGTCTCGGTAAATTTCAAGTAAGCACTTGTGGGTTTGATTTTTTAAGCCTAGCAAGATTCATGGCCTGCTTTATAATGATTGTCATATTGTTGCGTCTATGTATATTCTTTTTAGATTGGAGGCATAATTGACCCATACAGTTTATAGCAGTGAAGCTGTTAGACTCTAAGCTGGAATGAATATTACAATACTTCACATACGTTTTAGTATTCATCTTTGTCTTCTATTTCCCTCTCCTTGTTTCCATATCCTTTGCCTTTTGTTTACAAATTATTAGAGGCAAAGAGGAGAATATGGATAGCCAACTATAAACTACAGATATGAAGATGTAGCTTTTGATAAAAAATGRTGTCATCTGACAGGTATGTTTATGTACATTTAATTTTGTCCTTGAGCCCTTTACTMTTCTAACAGGTTCACAATAGTTTCCAAAAGATGTGAAAATCTTGGAAACTGCTAGCTTCACTGGCATTTTGTCTTCAGTTCCTCTTTTTACTGTCTGAACACAGTCTAAAAAGGTCTGCAAAGCTCTTCAGCCTTCACAACTTGCATATTTAGATTTCTACCAAAGATTTATGCAGCACAATTGCTACATTGCTATCATCAGCTCAGCTCTGACACTTTTTGGTTTCATTTGAACTTCATAGTTTTCCTCCTCCTACATTTCATAGAATTAAATGTGATAAAGCAGCATACATAGCTTTATATAGCCAGGCAGTCTGAGTTTCACATGACAAAAGCCTGCTGGGGATGGACAGCCCTGTGGCAGGGCACGAGACACAGCTCTTGCCAGCTCTTTGCCCCCAAGGCTGAGGGCTCTGCAAGAAACCACACATCTTCTGAAGTCAAAGAGGTGGACATGGGTGAAAGAGGTGGACATGGGCAGTTTTCCCATCATATTGTACTGGGATCTTTTAGCCCACCCAGAGGTCTATCTGGAACCTATGACAGCAGGTCTGAGCAAGTAATGGTATTTAATTCCTCACAACATCACATATGACACAACAGAGAATTCTTACCACAAGAAGCAATCCATGTTTCCAAACATGAAACACCAAAAACATTCAGCCTGAAAGTCTCACTTGGCTCCCAAACTTTTCAATGGCTGTTCGATACCAAATGAATTTAAACATTTTAAAATATTTGTCTATGTAGCAAATTAAGATCACACTGACAGAACCATTGACAAGGCCTATAAACCATTCCTTGTGTTCAGTGGTATTGCAGAGTGCTACATACTGGTCTATCTGTACTGTCACATTATTTCAAAAAATTGATTTCCTAAGAGTTCTCTCCTGAGTTTTAAAGAAACAAACAAGACCATGTTGAATAATGTGTTACTGTTTGGAATCAGCTGAAAGATCTATTATTTATATGCTTCCTTTGATAATATAAGAACTTCAGAGATGTGCCCAAGATAATTATTTTAAAATACAGTCAATAAAAACAGACTAGAACCAAGCACCATCCCTCTACATATAACTAATTAACCAGATTACACTATGCAGATGAAGAATCCGCCAGAAATACTAAGCAGACCCTTTCAAGGCRTAGGTCTTGCATAAAAAGCTTCTTAAAATACATATGCATATATATATACACATATATACATATATATAAATGCATATTCAAAAAATAAAAAAGCATAATCAAGACATGAGACATTAGCATTTAACCTCCAGTCAGTAAGATATCTACTGCTGCTCATTTTCACAGCTTGATTAGTTTTTGGTGTCCTGTGGTCCTTTGTCACCCTGACGCCTTGTGAAACAGTCATTTACACTGATCCTAAATTCATAAAAGATGTTACTAGTTTAGAGCAGCAGCATTTTTCATGGAAATGAGTGCATGAGGACAAGGGCAAGCGAAAAGTCATCCTGAGGATGGGAGCATACAAAACTACAAGACCAATCACAGCTCTTTCAGTATTATTTCTGTCAATTTTCGATACGATCAACTATTATGGAATAGATTTGGATGGCATTTAGAAGGAGAATTTAAAATTAATCTTTTATTTCCCCTGGAATTACTGGAGAAATATGAAAGTGCACTTCAAAGGAGTTTAACATGATTAGGTTGTTTTATTTTTTAAAATATGCAGAGCTGTTTCTGCTTGGAATACAGTGTCTCTTTCAAGCTAACATGCCATCCCACTTCCTGGCTATGATACTGCAGAATGTTTTTTCTCTCTCTAACTCTCTGCAGACATTCATCACAGTACTAGCTTGGACTTTTATTTATTTCTCAATGTCAAGAAACTTCTCCTTTTCTTCTATTACAGACTCTCTTTTTAAAGGTGATTATTTTCCATTTGAATGATCTCAAAGCTCATTCTTCTGAGAAAGGCCAACATGAAGCCCTGGGTCTCACTAAACTTATTTTCTGAAGGAGATGGTACATTGACTTTGTACTGGCTTTTGGCATACAGGTTAATTTTACCTTCTGCTTCAACTCTCGATTTATAAAATGCACTTTTCAAATGTTGTAAGTCACTCAGGCCTAAGAATGGGGATCTTATATTTTCTTTAAAACCAAATATATCACTGAAGAATTACCAAACAGTTCACCCATGAGCTGAGTTTACTTTACAGCAGAGGATARGTATATTTCAGTTACCAGATCTGCTGTGACTGTATCTGCAAAAAGGCATGCCTTCAGCATGGGAATGTTTGAAGGAAGAAGCTCTCACAGCACTTCTTTCATCACCAGTCTGAAGAATAAGGAGGACAGGCTCGTTTTCTCTGACTCTCTTTCTCTTATACGGCAAAGCATGGTCAGTCACAGAGTACAATTCTTTTCTCATGTTATCTCACACTGTTCTTGTTCTGTAGAACAAGCAATGGCTAATCTTKCCTGAAGACTTTTTTTTGAATGATACAAGTTAAAGAAAATACCATTAACCCAGCAATTCTGAGCAGATATCAGCCTCATTTTCCTACTCTAGTCTCTGTATTACTCAAGGAAAATGAAGGTGGGACAAAAGTGCCTGGATAGAGTACACTGCTTTATTTAGCATCCTTTGTATTGTTCTGCCAGAGCTAGGAGTTCTTGTTCAGCTAGTGATATTTCAATGTGGAAAATATCTTCTTGATATCTTACATATATCCCTTTTGTGTTTGCTGAAAAGCCATTCCTAAGTTAATAACTGCTAGTTAGAGATTCTTACTGAATTCTTTCTTCATTGGACTAGCAGAACGCTCTGGCTTCGTCACATTGTTCCGTATTTAATCAAATTTATATCTATTGTTTCAGATTTGGTTTTAGTATAAAAAATTACATGTGACTTCTGAACTGAAGCCAACAAATACCTCATTACAAGGCAGCTCCCTCTATCTGTGAAAATATTGAGAGAGAAGAAGGGGAATAAAAATAAAAAGATTTGAGAAAGAAACATTCAGTGTGTTTTAATCCTCTCAGAGCTTACTCTGCAGCAATGTGGATGGGGACTTCTATTCACAAATCCTGTTAGCAAACAACAGGATTTACGTATGTAGTTCCCTAGACACCACTTTCAAAACTGTTTTCTTTATGATTTTGCTCCAGCAAAATCAGTTCACAGTTTGTAAAAACTATTCATGGAAATAAATCTCTTGGGAATTTCAGCAGTACTTTTCCVCTAGGGGTTTATGGCCTTTTTCAGATAGCTATCTTGGAACAGAGTTCACTGACTTCTTAGAAGTCTGTTGCATGCATCCTTTTAAGCACTTGAGCACTTTCTTTTTTAGTTCTTATTATGCTAGCATTTTTGTTTCTGAAGTGTCCTTGCTTGAGCAGGGGGAGTTGGACTAGATGATCTCTAGAGGTCCCTCCCAACGTCAAACATTCTGTGATTCTGTGATTCTGTGAAGTTGACTGTTCCCATCCATTCCTTTAAAAAAAAAAAAAAAAAGGTTTTTATATACTTTTTTTTGAATTCCAAATCTAGTTTTCTTTTGCACTTATGAAAGCTGGCCAATACCAAGCCTTGCTAAGAAAGAAAGATAATGAGGATAATAAGAACATTTTGGAAGAGAAAGCTTATTCTTCCTGAGTAAGGGAAAACAAGAAACTATTTTTTGACATTAGGAAAGAAGGAACTAATTTTTGACAATACAAATATAAATTCCATTTTAAGTTGCCAATAAATCAGTCTTGATTGAGGTGTTCTTCTTTCTTTGATGAGAATCACTCCCTTTAAAATTGAAAATAACTTCAATAAAATAAAGAAAAAAAAACGTTTTTTTCATAGAAAAATAAGACGCTCTGCAGGAATTCTCTAAGCCCGTGCCCTCCTTTTTCATTTCATTTACTCCATTCCAGTTTCAGCCCATTCAGTAAAGGGAAAGTATTCTGATGCAGAAAACCTTAATTAAAGAATACAGTTCCTTACAGCTCATGAGTTTGTGCTGAACTCATACAGTGGGGTCTCTGAATTTACAAATAGTGCAAGAATAGTGCAATTATCTCCCCAATACYATGTTGATATGGTCTGCTATATTTGGTATTTGCCAGTAGTTACTAGTATTCGGGCAATTTTTACATGGTGAAAGACATGAATGGCTTTTGTGTTAACAGGGAAGAGATCGTATCCCCAGGTTAGCTACTGAACTATTGTTATCTTTAATAATACTAAGGTCCTGCACCTGGGGAGGAATAACCCCAAACACCAGTACAGGCTGGGAAGTGACCTTCCGGAGAGCAGCAGAGAGGGACCTGGGTGTTATGGTGGATGACAAGTTGACCATGAGGCAGCAGTGTGCCCTGGTGGCCAAGATCCTGGGGTGCATTAAGAAGGGYGGCTCCAGGAGGTCGGGAGAGGTGATCGTCCTCCTATACACAGCCCTGGTAAGGCCACATCTGGAGWCTGTGTCCAGTTCTGGGCTCCCCAGTACAAGAGGGATGTGGAGCTGCTGGAGGGAGTCCAGCGCAGGGCTACCAGGATGATCAGGGGCCTGGAACATCTGCCCTGTGGGCAAAGGCTGAGGGAGCTGGACCTGTTCAGCCTGGAGAAGAGAAGGCTGAGGGGGGACCTGATCAGTGTCTATAAATACCTCAAGGGAGGCAGTGAGGAGGAGGGGGCTGGCCTCTTTTCAGTGGTKGCCAGCGATAGGACTAGAGGAAATGGCTACAGACTGAAGGATCAAAAGTTCCACAGGAACTTAAGGAAAAAATYCTTAACAGTGAGGGTGACAGAGCCCTGGAAGGGGTTGTCCAGAGAGGYTGTGGAATCTCCTTCTCTGGAGATCTTCAAAACCTACTTGGACGCAATCCTGTGCCACATGCTCTAGGTGACCCTGCATGTGCAGGGGGGTTGGACTAGATGATCTCTAGAGGGCCCTTCCAACCTTGATGATTCTATGATTCTAATCCTAGCATATATGTATGCATACTAATGCACCATTATTGACATTGGAGGTGGCAATAAGAAATTGTATAATTAATGTCATCAAGAACTTCCTTCTCCTGAAGGGTATCGAAAGGAATGGATGGATGGTCATGTACTGTCAAGTGCTGAGATTGTATGCTTCCTCCTCCTCACACGTGCAATGACTCCAGACACTGAGTGAGAAAGCTGGGTAACTTTGGCTGTGGTAGAGGCTTGATGTATATTTTGATGAATGGGGTCACATAGAGTATTATACATGTACGGGGTTTACAGATGTTTTGGAATGGCTCTGGGCCATTACTATAGCTCTTGTCTAGCTATRGTGTAGTACTTGAAGTACTTGAGTAGTCACAGAGTAAAGGGCATTTTAAACAAATGAATGTTATATGCATTACATTGTACTTCAGCTGAAACAAACCCAAGGCAATTTTAGGAAAACTGGAACAGTAAATCGTAGAGGATCTCATAAATGTAGATGTAATGCCCAAGGCTTACCATTTAGTTGTTCTCTCTTCTCTTTTTTTTATTTTCACTTTTAACTCCATGCAATACTTCATGTGAAACTTCACAGCATACCATAAATTTTCTTCCAACTAATAATTAACTTACCTCTAGGTAATATGTCCTGCACAATGACAGCATGGGGCTGCTAAAAGTACCTTAGGAGGGCATAGTAATAGCATGATGCTTGGGGGTGGGGAAAGAGTTTATGAGTCTGACTATCCCTCCAAATTAAATATATTAAAGTTTGCTTGTAGGAGAACAGGTATGAATATTTAAACAACTAAATGCATTTCTGAATCTATTTAGAGACCTACTGTGAAAATCAGGACATACATCAAATGTTTTACCATTGATCACAGTCTTTGAGCTCACAGCTACCTGAGTCTGATTTATCACAAGCCTTTTAAAAAACAATTTTAAGACAGATATGTGAATATTTTTTATTGCCAGGAAGACATAAAATATTCAGCAGTTTTTGTTGGCTAGATTTACAAAAGCTTTTATGAGGTAAGGGAAAGTGTCTGATAAAGAGAGGCAGCATTGAAGGTGGTGATATTTGACAATCAGACTCATATTGGAGCTCATACGGGAGCTCACTGGAGCTCATTAGCTCATATGAAGCTGATGCTCTTGAATAATATATATATATATTTGAATAAGATGTAGAGTGCTTCCACTGTTCACTGTTTCTATAGAACAAACAAAGATAACTCATTCATAGAACAATATGTAACATTATAGAGTCCATCATTGTTCATCATAGAACAATATATAACTCAAAGATAACTCATACAGAAAAAATCAAAGATAACTCAAGAGAGGCAGTTTGTCGCTGAGGGTGAATAATACACAAACGTTCCATCCTCATTCCTTGCATTCTCTTGTCTGGCTGAAATCTGAGAACTTATATCCCTCTAGGGATATTCCTCAGGGCCAGATTCTTTACAAGATCTTATCAATAGAGACAGGACTGGAATCAAAATGCTGGAATTTTTTCCCACTTGAGCTAATTAGTACCTTGGCATCAACCTAAGCGGAACTTTTTTCAAAAAACTTTGTTTAGGAAGGCAAGGGGCATAGGTTACATTTTTCTAAAACCTCTGTATTGATGACTCCATATTCGTTCTAGGCTTCTGAATGATTTGGACACACTAGCAAATATTAAAATTTCATTAGTACTTAGTCATTTCTATTACCTCTTATTTGTGCATCCAGCTGGCCACATTGAAAAGAACTGACCCTGTACTAACCATACTCTTTGCAGATGGCTCCATCCGAACAGATCCAAATAACAAATCATGTTGGAAAATTCAGGACATGAATTCTCCTCCAAAAAAACTATTATGAAGAACAAAAACTGAGGAAATGTATTTTATATTTTTGTGCACTGTAGTCTTTTTCGTATCCATGGTTTTGACTCATACCTAGTTTCCAAATTATCAGCACTAACAATGGCAGTAATTTAAAAATAATTTAAACTAATGATATATATTTTTTTCTCAGCACAAAAGTCACTTCCTTGGGAAATATCTCAGAGGCATAAAAAAGACTGCAGGGGTTTGTTTCATGCACCCTCTGCTCTTATGTCTTGTTTCTCCTTCTCTATTCAATAATACCTTCTCATCCACTCTCCATTAAGAACTCCTTGTCTAGTTCAACAACAGTGAGGTTYGTTAGAAATTGAGTACTTTTTATTTTATTCATAGGTCGGAGAATAATTCAGGTGAAATAAAATCTCAGGAGCCCTCTAGTCCAACTTCATGCCCAAAGCAGGGTCAATGAGRAGCTCAGACTCAGGGCTTTATCCACTTTAGCCTTGAAAACCTCTGGAGAAGGAGAGTAGGATTTGGATTTAAAATAAAGAGTCACCTTCATATTTTCATAGTCATGATCTGAACAGAGATTTCATTTAGTTATTCCCCATCCTTTGTTTTGTGTGTGTGTATGTGTGGGTGTGTTATGGTAGACACTGGCTGATTGCATTATTTCTAGCTTGTGTATCCTATCAGTGGTATTCAGATACCTGCCTGAGTGGTCTTCTTATACCTTTTGAAGAAAGTTTACATTCAATCCACTGGAAGTGGGAGATAAACATGACTTGACAGGCAGTTACTGAGTGAAAGGAGGACTTTAAGTAATAAGGACAAAATGACACTTCAAGTAACACATCTGTAGTGAGCAAATCATTTGACCAGATAAAACACAAAATCAATGTGATGCTATAACATAAGTTGTGTGAAAAACATCCATAGGTTTGAGATGATGGAAACATTCCGGACCACTTCAGAAAGCTGACAAAAAAAAAAAATCTAAGTTAACTGGTGGTTATACCATTTTAATAGGAAGATGAGAAAACATGAGAAGAAACATGGGACAAAAATTCCCATTCTCTATCTTTTAAGTCCTACATAGCACTGCAGTTCAGTAAGCTGTAGGAGTGTGCCAGCCCCAGGATAGCACTTAGGAGATTCTATTTACAGTCTAGATTGGCAATGACTCCATCCCACCATGCTCTAAGGCATTACCAAGTCAAAAAAAATCTGGAAATGTGAGATAATTCTTCTGAAAAAAAAAAAAGGTGAGCTCTGCACCCTAATTTATACTCACAGGATGTCTGCGTGACAGTATGCATGCTGAAGAAAGTAAAATCTCCCCAGGCTCCTCAAAGAAGCTTTTGCATGTAAGTTAAATAATCTCAGAGACTACTGTCATTTTCCCTAAAGGAAAGCTTCAGGGCTTTTCTAAAAACTAAAGCAAAAAGTTGAGAAATCTCCTTGAGATTTATAGCTGAGAGATGCACAGTGAGAAATCACTTAGAGCTTCTGTATAAGAGTACTTCTCCATCAGATATATATWTTTTTTTCACAAGCAATCAAAAAAATCTATGTGAATATTTTGTGTACATCTCAATTGTATTAATTCATCATTTATTTTTATCTGTATTTTTGTGTATGATAATGTCAGGATTTCCGGCAAACCCTGTGCAAGTCTGTTGCCATTTAATTCTGATTACTGGAGTACTCTCACAGCATCTAAGTCCACACATCACAGTCCAGCTAAATTGCATGGAACAGTTTCTTACCTGCATTGGAGGCTGGGTGTGTAGCATTTTAAGTGAGTTATACCATTATCATGGTCCTATGCAAACAGCAGGACAGTGTATAAATTTTCTGTGCCCAAATGCCTCCCAGTAAATTTGTAACACCTTCTTCTACACTTCTTTCTTTGTGAAGATAATATGATTTTAGTTTGAAGCACAGATAAGCTTTAAAATATATGTGTATATAGAAAGATAACATCAGAATAAATTATAGGGCATGAATCTTTATCCCTAAGAACAGCAGAGGGACCTATAGGTCCATTATTTCACCACCAACACAAGAACTATATATAAGGGTGCACAATATCCTTGCAGATTTTTGCATAGAGTGCAAGTTTGGCTCAGCTAAATGGTGTCTGAATAGCTGCTATTAGCTTTGTTATGACAATTTTCTCTCTTAATTCTAAACTCAATTGGTTATTTTTAGTTTCAAAAGATGGCAATTAATAATAAACCATATATTGTTTCAGGGGTAAGTCAAATGTGTGGGATTTTTTCCAGGCTTTTCACATATGAAAGATTATTTAATGTAAGCTCCAAGTTATTTAAAATTACATCCAATACAGAAGGAAAGATGCATGCAGCTTTTGTAGGATTACCAGAGATTAAAGGATGACCGGGCTGTCCTGGTTTGGCATGTAACATGCATTCCCCCTCAGMGATGCTTATTCCTGAGTAAAATGGGATAACCCAGGGGGTAACTAATATGGGTTTTTACTTCATTTTTCATTCCATTTGTTTTCAATTGGAAAATAGTCTTAAAGAATAGCAGGGAGATTTCTGCCAAAAATCCACATGTTCTTGCATTGCTCACACAGCTATTCAGATTAGATTTTTTTGGAGTCTGTTCAATCAACAGCCAGAGCATAGTTGAGATAGGAGGAAGTCCAGACCAAGCTGTTGGAGCTGTTGCTGTTGGAGTACAAGTGTCATATAGGTCTATTCCTTTGTCATTTGGGATCTTTAGTAACAAAAAAGAGCAATTACCTGCACAAGATGTGCAARAATAGAAAGAGCTGAAAAATTTGTAAAATGTAATGTATAAATGTTTCAGAGAGCTAAGGGGCTGTAATAGGATTGAAGAGCAATGGGACATAGGTGAAGTTGAAGGGAAATAGCTAGAAAAGGAGAAAGGAAAGAAAAGACAGAAGTCAAGGAATGGAAATGAACAGAACTTGGAGACCTTCAAAACCCGCCTGGATATGACTCTGTGCCACATGCTCTGGATGTTCAAGCTTGAGCAGGGAGTCTGGACTGGATGATCTCTAGAGGTTCGTTCAACCTAAACCCTTCTGTGATTCTATGATTCTGTGAAAACATTACTCAGCAGCAGATGGCAAAGAATTAGATGTATTATTAAAAAAGGAATATAGTTTATTTTCCTAATTAAAATGAAGAAATTAAATGTAAAAATGAAATGAGTTAGAAATAGACAATGAGAAAATAATACAGAATTGGAAGAAGAAACTAGGAAAAGAAAGAAAACGCACAGCTTAGTGAACTGAAACACATATCAAGCTTCCTTTTTTATAGGACTTTGTTATTTTGATAGAGGAGATAAAACAAGATAAAATAACTCTTTTGTATATGGGTATTATAGCAATATATTTGGCTCCTCTTCATATTTAAAAATATTTAAAATATTTATATATGCTCTGGAATGAATCCATCYGTTTCTTACTGATCCCTAATCCATGTCTGAATTAGAAGAATGTTCCTTTTTTGTTTGTTTGTTCTTAATATTGATGACTTTAAAAATTTCATCCCAAGAAGACAAAGTGGAACAAAATTTATGTTGTACTGAGAGATCTTAAATCCCTCACGAAATATATCATCCTTTACATAATTCCTTCTTGCTATTTCTCTCTTTCATTATACAATTATCCAGTAAAATCAGATGACTGTCAAACAAATCATTACTGATTTGAAGAAACATGTTTTAAAGATGTTCTTCTGAAGTCTCAGCTACATCCAACCTTCAAAATATGACTGTTATTCCTTCCTTCTCCTACTCTTGTTACTTGTGCAACTGAAACTAGAACTCCAAATGTTACCTAGAATCAGCTTTAATATTGCATCAGATTTGAGAGAGCTATTCAGTCTTCAATTCTCCTGTTTCATTAAAGCAAGCCCTAACCTTGTTAGTGTCATATTCTTACCACTGATAGCTAACAGGGAATTAAGATGTTGTCTTGCAACACTGTCTCATTACTATACCAGGCACCAACTACCTGTTCCAGCTTTGTGCAGGTGAAGTTCTTCATCCATCCTGCTGGCGTCATGGATCGTGTGCAGCAGCATCAGTGCCAAGCTCAGCAGGAGCCTGTAGGTAACCCATGGATGCTGCTCTGCGAAAACCAGCAACACCAATCATGTGCCAACTCAGAATGAGGATTTTTTGAAGCTTGGCTCTTTCCCTTGTTTTGCTTCATCATGCTATCTGCCTAATATTRCATCATTTCTTCTAACACTATAAGACAACAATCGATTCTTTTTTYCCAATGCATCATGGACCAACAACAACAGATCTGATTTTCACTTCACCCACACATTTTTTTTTCAGAAGGAGAATGTTTATTCTTCTTAGATGAGTCATTCTCTGCTGCTTTCTTTTCTTTTTTTTTTCCCTCTTTTTTTCCCCATATTTTAGCTGAATCCAAGCCCAAAGGAAAGGCACACTCTTTGTTCCAAATTACTGTTTTGGGAAGACAGTACAAATGCTACATTTCTGGTATCAAAGAAACTCAGAAAAGACTCTCTGCATGGATTAAGTAATATAATAAGTTTCAAGTTAGAAATTACTTTTTTTCCTCTGGTTGAATATATTCAGAAGAAATGCAGTGAAAACCAATAGAAGTTTAGAAAGGAAGAGAGAAATAGACGCTAGCTAAAGCTCCTGATTCGAGATTTCAGTTGAAATAAAACAAGAATACAATTAGAGCTTTCTCCATTTATATGAGCTGAGGATCAAGCTCTGCATATTTACACTGACTTTTAAAATCTCAATTTGATTATGCAATTTACAGATMAGTTCAAATGTCAATACTGTTGAAATAAATGTACACAAACCCCAAATTACTAGACTATAACTGCTTTTATCATAGGATTTTATAATAATTTTCACTGAGGCAGAGAATTCTAAATACAATATATTTATTATCTGCTATTTTGTATGTGAGATAAGAAGCCTGTGAATTTCGAGTTGCAGTTGTTTAAATAATGAATAAGAGTAATGGTGATAATTAGTAGCTTACCACCAATAATTAAAAGGAACAGAGTTAATTTTGTGAGTTGCTCTCTGATTTTTCCYTTTAGAGTGTATTCATATTTATCAGAGAATTTTTGTGGCTTGTGTCCAGTGTCCACATTATTGCAAGGCTAATGTCCAGCCTTCAGACTGGACATCCTTCCTCACAGACTCACCTTCATCTTTGATGGACTTTAATTAGCTGCTTCTGATGAAATCTCTGTGTTCACAGAGCCCATGGGAAGTTGTCCAATAGACCTCTGGGTTTTTCCTCACATTCATAGCCTATATCATGGCCTCCAACCTTTCCCGTGGGGGTTTCCAAGCAGAAAGGACGGATGCACTGTGATTCCTTGCAGACTGGGATTCCTRTGTTGGAGGTGGAGGAACGTGGACTGAGAAATCACTTGATATCTTCTAGTACTGACTCAAATACAGCAGATACCAACAACTTTGCTTTTTACAGATAAAATATTGAGGTATTCCTCTTTTTCAAACTGTAGAATTTCCCCCTAAAATAACATTTGCCCAATACATTATAAAATGGTACATCATTTATGTCAACAGAAGTTTTAAGACTAGTGTTCTCTGCTTTTGCAATGGTGAAAAACAGATAAAAATGGTGTTTTAACCTTGATGGTAATAAGAATCCTTCTACATTAGGCATTTGACTTTCACATCTTGTACTGAGATTTCAGATCTTAGCTTTATTCCATTTAAGTATAAAAACCAGATATTCAGGGCATGTTTTACAGCGTTCCAAACTTTATTGGTTATAGTTATTTTCTTTCTTTCATTCTTGTTATGGCTGGTTCTATTATTCATGTAAAATTCCTCTCTCTCTCTTTTTCTTTGTCCTCTCTTCTTATGACATTGCATTTGATTCCTTTCAGGGAATGCAAGAAGCATCATATGCAGACAGTAGAAAACTGAATTCAGTATGATAGAYAGAAATATAAAATGTGAGAAAGAGACAGAGTGATGCCAAAGCACTCTGTAAATCAGTATAGAATCTCTGTCAGAGACCTAGAAAACCACAGAAGTTGTGAGATATATATCTTGCTTATAACTTGCTTGTGATTAAAACATTGTCAGCAAAATTCTGGTTTTGRACATAAAAAATAAGCAGTTTTGTTTTGCTGTTGCATTTTGCCTGGCAGCTCTGGCTTTGCAGGTAGCGTATCAAACTGGAGGGCTAYTATGGAGCTGTGAAGATGCACATGCAAATGCACAATAATGAGGACTTTTTTTGCACACATGTGTACACAAACAYAAGAGTCCTCTCTTCCTGAAATGTGGCACTTCATCAGACCTGCCTAATTTCAAAAATTTGCTCTTCTCTCTGATCCTGGGATTTTTCTCTCACCTTACTGCTTATGCTGAAGTTATGGCTAGCAAGCAGAGTGCTGCATTCAATCCCTGCTGGAGCATAATTGCCGGGAAGGGCAGAGACATGCTCCGGCATCCGTGATATTATAACAGAGTAACTCWATTATGGCTTGACCTTGAACAAATTGCTTATATGCCTGTGCCTTGCTTTCCCTTCCTGCASTGTGAAGGTTATATACTGGCCAGTTTTGAGATCAATGGCTGAAAAGTTGAATATAAGAGCTCCTCTCTTTTCAAGCTAAAAAATCAGTTTCCATACGAAAAATAGCTGTTCTGAGTCCTTTAATATCCACTGATTCTGTCTTGAACTTGACCATGCTGTAAGTGTCCAATTTATCTTTTAATTCAGCAGTAGTAGCAGTTGCTTATTAATTAAAAAAAAAAAAAAAGGAAATAATCGCTGATCCTTGCGATCAGTTGTATTTTTTTTTTCTTTTTTTCTTCTGTAGCCCACTGCTTTAGTCTTTAGCATAAAAAAGCAGTCCTTCGAACTATACCTGTGTGACTGAATAGCATTTCTGTGAGCAAGGGCCAAAAGATCTAGTCCCAAGAGTTTTGAAAGAGTTGATCTGATTTGGCACTCTGCTTTTATATTGTTGTCTTAGCAGAGAACATAATTGCAGGCAAATCCTCTCTGGGACTTCCTTGAGTGAGGAAAATAGACAAATCTGTCTTTTTGAAAGTAGAATGTTATCCTTCAGAGATTACCAAACAATATCATTTTTCTGATGTTTAGCTCTTCTCTTTTTCAAGTAGGAAAATAGCAACAATAACAAACTCATCCAAAAGCCAGGAAAGATTTTTTCATGAGGGATTGCTGAGCTTTTTACTGCACAGATCTCTTGGTTTTATACACTAATCTCCATGATAAGATGGGCATGATTCTGCTCCCGCTGATATTAGTGACAAAAATGCCGCAGGTTTTAGCTGGAACAGTATCAAACTCCATTTTGCTATTGCTTTGAAAGAATAATCACAGAATCACATTTTCTCATAAAATTTACATATACTTTCTGGACCTCTTTCCCCCATAGTCCCTGTCTAGATGCATGGAGACATTGTGGGACCTTAATTTACAATAGCCCTGTTACTGTCATGGCAACAAATTACAATGCCAAAGACCCAAGGACTATATTGTTACAACTCATATACAGTCAGGAGAGAAGAAAAATACTCCTAAATTTCACTGAAGGCATGTGACAGGACATGAGGAATGGCATGAAACAAATCATCTTGGAGTCTCTGTCTTTGCTTCTGTTTACTGTGCCTCTGTCATATGTATGAGCAACCTTTGGCCTCCAGGAACCATTAAATTTTTGTCCTGTACCTAATATTTCCTTCAGAAAAATGTTCCAGAGATTGTGCCTAAGAAGCCGGAATTACCCCCCCTTTTATCTAAATGTCAGTTTGCATCTCCGTTTTTCACTTTTCTTTTTCACTTTTCTTTTCTCATCCATCCTGATTCCTGCAGGGAATCTAGCTTCAAACTTAAGTATTGTAAGGGATGGCTATAAGTGCTCTATCATGGGAAAAGGTACTAAATTATATTACACATTCCAAAGGCAGACAGTATGCAGAAAGGTTCCTGTATACATTGCTTTGTAGATYGTACTTTGAAATTCCTTATGTGATTAAAGAGATTAAAGAGAAAGACATAACTTCGTGTGTGTGAATTTGGGTAGTTCCTTTTTTCTACGGGAGAAATTGTTCCACTATAATGTTGACACAATTCCTTATTATTTTCAAACTAGACTCCCAAGCATAGTTCTCATTATTTTATGTTAGCAAATGTGAATTCTGTGTTAAAGCTTTTCCATATAGAAAATTGTTGAGAGAAGACAACTATAAAGAGAACAGTGATCATAGAAACTCTGAGCAGCGCTGGAAGAAGGTAGATTGCTAACTCCATGTTTCAGTGTTCTTACACTAGAATAATTTAAAATTTAGATTTAAAAATTAGATTCATTAGTGAACTGTATGGACAATCTTTACAAAGGTGTTCATACAGAGAGTCAGTGAGGAACATCTGCTCCAGAAATATTTGCTGTGCAGATGAAGATGCAAWTACTACATTAAGTTTAGTTTGATTGACCATCAGCTGATAACAAGGGCTATGGATCATCTGTCCACAGCCTTGGCATCTGCAGCAATGTTTTCTACACTTGCCTTCCTTATTTCTCTGACCTGTAGGGAACTGTAATGGGTCAATAGCTCAGACAGGCTCTGAAATGAAGTAAATGGAATTTAAGCTAGGCTTCTCCAGACTTACCAGGGGAAAATACTTTTCTGGAGATTTTAGTAAATCTCTTTTTCCTCCAAGTGTCTAAATAAGCTCAAAGTTTACATAGGTGGTGCCTTGGGTAAGGTTATTGGAATAAACCTGCTCCCAGTTGTGCAGGTAGAAATTACCTGCCTTTGTTTTGATTGACCTATGAAGACATCAGTTGAAGCATTTAGAAAGCCTTTTCTTCAACCTTTCAGAAAAAAACAAAAACAAAAAACAAAAAAAAAAGAGGAAAGAGGTTTTTTTTTTACTATTTCGAGATTATTTTTTTCAYGGCAGAGCAAAAGAAATTATCCAAGAGAACTGTAGCAGTTTGGCTGAAGGACTTTGCAAAAAGAAAGAAAAGTGCAACTTGTTTCTACCTAGCAACATATTGCAAATAATAGGAACAATCCCCATCAACGAGTCTTTAGTTAGAAATGCCTTCCACTTCAAACTAATTATAAAAACATTCTGCTTTTTGTATCTCTCTCTCGTATAAATGTTCTGAGTGGTGTGCCAAGATTTTAGTGCTGTCGACGCTAGACTTATTTCACTTTTCTATGTAAGAATCAAAATTAGAATTGTGTGAAGAAAGGAGGTGCGTGCAAAGAAAGGCAAAAAGAGATATAGTGCCTTACTGAGGTGGTATTCAGAAAGTCCAGTTTTAGGCCAGTGAGATTGATCTCCTTAGGATCCGCCTATTCAGAGCATAAGAACGATCTCCAACAGTAGGTAGTTYGGAGCAGTTGAATTGCAGTCTGTCTCAAAGTTTGCTCCTTGAAGCATCTCCACCTATTTAATATATCCCATTCTACCTCACTGTGTGTTTCTTATACCATGCCTATGAATGACCTTCAATGTTTTTTAAACCATGGAAGTGTGCTATGTAAGTGAGCATAGTCCTAGCCATGCAGAATTTAGTAGCTAAACTGAAATGTAGAAGGTAGAGATACATGATAGGAGGAGAAGTCTATAGCACTTGGTCAGAGAGAAGAAGGGATGAAAGAAAATGGGATTGTCTGTTTGTATATCTTATTAACAAGTGGGACTGAAGAAGTACTTAAGGTTGGCACTGGTTGGCACAACCAATCATGGCATGGGAAGCAGTGGAGGCAAGGCTAAGTGGTGTTTTGCCACTGCTGGATTAGACCATTGAGAAAGGTAATGAACTCAGTGTTAAAGTAGCTCTGCTTCCTCGAAGTCCTGAGTGGCATCTCCACACAGCACTTTACTGAACATGCTCTGATTAATCCTCTGGAGACTCTTAACACGCGGAGTTTGCTCAGTGAACTGGAATAGCTAGGAGAGCAGATAAGGAGAAAATTAATCTCTTTTGGGCTATAGAACAGAATGATCACTGGCTGATCCTGCAATTAAGTCTAYGTCAAAGGTTTTCATATGTGGTCTGCACTAGCCAGCTTCTAATGGGATCCCATTGCTCAGAGTGCCCTCTCATGTTCTCATATGGGTTGTACTTCTAGCATGGCTCCTGAATTAAGTTCTTTTTTTGCTGCAGACTGATGAAGTGTTCAGCTAGTATTTTTTTATCTGAGATGAGCTGAAAGATGTGAAATGGAGGAGGTTATATGGAATGAAGAGCAGTTTATATGAATGTCTGTTAKGCAATACAAAATGTACTTTAAATCTGAAGGAAATTAGTTTGCAAACATGGAAAARCTGAAAGCTGACTCAATTATCTAAGATGTTTCTAATTTAAAATTTGCATCAGGTTCTCAGCTGCCATAAAACTAGATTGTTCATTTACTACAACTTTGAGCCTTGTCAGATGCTTTGCTAAGGGTCTGGTCTTGACAGTGGTGTGAAAGGACAGCACAAGTTGGGTATGTCTACACCTAAGCTACTGTTTCCCAAGTTAATTCTGGATTTCATAATAGCAGTGGGAGGCTTTTTGTTTTGTTTCATTCTTGAAAGTGGTTTTCTGTTCTATATGAAAACTGAATCATATTTCTAATGTAGAGCTTTACTCAACTCCAAAATTAGCTCTGGAGAGGGTAATTGGAGTTTTTCTGGCTGAAACATTTGATTTACTTATTTCCCATTTCTACAATTTAGGCATGTATTTCACAGTGAAACACTTGCAGACAAGTATTCCCATTTTAGCTGGGCATCCTTACAGGGAGAGCAACCTATGTAGCATGTAGGGTGAGAATACTCAGAGCTGAAGTGAAGTTTTCACTTGGATAATGTATGTATCAACTTAACATTAAAAGGACATACATATTTTATGAGATGGCCTTTTACATGAGTAAAATGATTCTGATTTTTCAGAAGATATGAATGCCTAGTAGCAGATAAAATCACTGTGCCAATAAATTGAGTTAAATTGTGGTGTCTAAACAATAAAAAAAGGCTATTGAAAATGACTTGGAATTTGTTTAGCTGTAAGACAGGATCCCAGTTTKCCTTCTAGAGTCCTTCTTCTTGGGTCCCTGGTTTATTATTATTAATTGCTAATCGCTAAGTATTCTCTAGGAAAGCATGTAACTTTTTCAACTGCTCCCAAATAAAGTCCATGAGTGCTCTACCAACATGGTAACATCAGTATGTAGCAAATACCTCAAGGTACACCAATTAGGTACAGACGATTTTTGCAAACTTTAAGGATAAAGCATAATGTATACAAATAAGAGTAAAATAAGTGGGATTTCAGTTTATAGGTCTTAACCTGCAACTCTTTCCCTGTTGATCAGAATGCAAGTTGAAGCGAGGTACTTCACTTGAAGAAAAATATGATAGCCAAACAACAGAGGTGACCGCTATCACTCTCGTCTCTGCACCCTTACTGTTATGTCTATTATACACTTGCCACTGTATCTTGAGCTGGAACTATTTCAGGAGTAAAGCAGATAGGAATCAAGGTCAGAAATCTATTGGAAAGAAAATTTCTTTAGTCTTGCTGTTGAATTTAAAAAACAAAAAAAGGCTTTTTGCTTTTTTGTTTACTTTTCCCTAGTCTTATCCAGTCTTATTCTCAATATATTCTTTCTTCAGCACTGATATAACATTTAAGTGCCAAGGCACTGTTCTGAGCTCRTGCACAGTTCCTTCATTTGGCCCAGATGGTGAATTAAATCAAATTAGTATTGCTAGTATTGTCACAGCAACAGAAAATTACCCTGTTGATAAGATTCAAACTTCCAAGAATGTATGCTACCATTTATGCATACAGATACAAACTCTTAGATGCTTATTCTTTTGAGAATACAGGTTAGACATTGCAGAAATGAGTCACACACTGTAATGAGMGAGAAAAACAATTGGTTCTGCAAGCTGAAATGTCTCTCTGAATTTTGACCARAAGTCCTGAGGTTCAGCTAAAACAAATTTGGAACTGAAATGAAATTGTTTTTTTACCTTGCCTTCCAATGACAGGGAGCAAGGTATAAACACCAAAACAAAAAATACAGTGTGGTTAAATATGCTTTGGCAGTCAACAACATCACATGAGATACTGGTAAGAGAAAGATGCAAGAAAAACAGGTTCTTCTGCTTCCTGTGGCTATAATTTTCCTACAGAGCTGTAGATTCTCCAGGGTTTGTAGCTGTAGATTCTCTAGGGTTTGTACTACAATTTCTTTCACTGAATGGAAGAAGTCGAAGTCTCTACAAAGATGAAGATAGCCAAAAAAAAAGAAAAAAAAGAAAAAAAAGAAAAAATCCTACAAGTGATATTTTCTAAAATAAAAGCCTCCCAAATAAGCTCATAGCTTATAGCTATAAGCTTGAGCTTATAGCTCAAGTCCTATATAACTCATCTCTCTACTGATGAAAGAGACTTTCTCGTTTTGATTTCACATAAAAATGAGAAGCTGCTAGACAAGATTAATTACTTATAGCCCTCTCTTTTGACAGAAATATTCAAAATTTCWTAATTTACAGGCAAACAACTTATTTCCTCTTGTTTATAGCAGCATGACACATTGTCCGTACCTTTTGGGGAATGATTAGTCAACATCTTTCTAATTACCTTGATTTGAGACACTCTTTAATGTAAGAATTTGTACTATACTTTTACTATTTTTCTTTTATTATTGTTTTCTGTTTGGAGTACACTCTAGGAGTGTTTTGATTCTCTGATTAGGTTTGCCTTATATTCCTGTGTTTCTTAGGCCTTATATATAACTGTTAAAAAAGAGCTCTTGCAATTGGTGATTCACTAAAATTTCTCCTCCTGGCTTCAGTAGAGGAGGAATCTTTTCTCTGATATGTCTTAGGAAGCRTGCACGTGTGTGTGATTTCCCACATTTCCTGGAGCTCATTTCTTTGCCATATTTAGTGCAAATGTAGTAATGTGAATTCTTATTGACAGTGATATTTTAGTCATATTTGAGTTTTATTTGCTGTTACAGAAGCCTTTAAGGATGCTTTTGAAATGGATGTATTAATAAGATGCAAGCAGACCAGCCTCAGTGCTTTGGGGGCTTCCAGATCTTGATGTGAATCAGGCATCTCATCCCTCAGTGTCAAAATTGCACCATTAAGTTGAGTCATTCAGAAATGATTTATTTCACAAGCTGTTAAGGCATTTAGGGGCATATATCCCATTGGCCTTTAATGTGCCACATTCAAGACAGGCCCCTACTATTTTAGCATTTTGGGCAGAATAACTTCCATATCCCCAGAGAAAATCAGTAGCATCAAAGATTAATCAGTATTCAGTGTCTCATCCGTTTTAGAAATGCTGCCTTTCTGATTCTACCAAATGGGTCTATGCTTGGCTTATTTTGAGGCTGGATCAGCCTCAGTGTTTTGTTCCTAAAACTKTGTTGAGTTATTTAAAAAAAATATGTCTCTTTAATGACTCACTGACCTCCTCATTTTTAGGGGAATTTCATTTAGTAATTACTTTTGAGTGCTATCTAACTTTTAGCATAGCACTGATAGGATGTGATTACTTTTTTCAGATGTGCATTTTGTAGCTCAGCCAGAAACTACATACTGAGACAAAATTTTCTGATTGAAACTCTATGATCTGTGTTATAGGGGGTATTTCCTAAAATCTATTAAAGCTTTGACTCTAAGAACAATGCAATATGCAATGATCCATATTTCAGCAGTAGCAGAGATCTCTTTGTCTACCTATGGCATGAAATGCTGTGGGATTTCATGGTAGTTGTTGATTTTACAAGAATCTTATGTGAAAAGTATAAAGCATTTTATCAATAAAATTAAATTTTTCATCCAATATTCAGGCAGATTTGTGTGGTATAAACATAAGGTAATTTACGCAAAGACGACAAAAAGTGCATAAGTACTAACTTTACTAATACTGTGGTATAAAATAACTCCTCATTTTATTCCTCCATCTAGCAGTAGTGGCATCATGCACCATAAATCACACTTACTGGCTCATGAATTATCTGGCCTCCAAATATGCACTGACAGGAAAATTAAATGGTCCAGAGAAAACTGCTTGCAGCCCTGTATCAGAAGAGAAGGGGAGGAACACAAAGAATGTACGATTCCTATGGAAAGCAGCTGGTTGTTTCTTATCAGTATCTGATAATATTTCTGCATCCAGTGATGGAACCACTGATTTAGGCTTTTAGAAGGGTGAGTATTATCTAACTTGCCTTCGTTATGTGAAGTTAGTCACACTGCAGGCTCAGAACAAGCTTTAAGAAACTGTCATRTCTGGAGAGAGGCAACGTTTGTGCCAGATATCAGCTTAGTTTTATACACTATATTCATAGTTTTGGGATTTTCTAGGATTTTTAGTAAGTACCTATTCTACCTATTTGTTCCAGGATTCTTTTCTTGGATGATTACTATTCACCTTTTGAAGAGTATTATGATAACTAAAGTAATCAAAGCTATATAGGCAAAGAGCTAAGCGATTCTTTTAAGCTGTATTTGACTAACTGAGTTTGAATGCATTCTGTACATACTTCTAGGCTGAAACTGTGTGATTAACTACAGTATGAGAAATTGTGAGTGGATTTAAAATGGGATTTTATTAAGGATTTTCATATAACAAACTGATCTTTAATTACTGGTMAACACTCTTTCCAATCTCCTAATTATGTCACTTATTTTATGAATAGAGCCCTCAGAATTCTCAGAGCAAAGATCTCATGAGTGATGAGGAATCTAGCTACAAAGCAAGGATTCAGGTTTGCAGGCATGTTTTAAATGCCAACAAATGTTGACACTAGTTTTCATCATGATGCAAAATGAAAATTTCTAAATTTTTTCTCCACTTAGATGCTGATACAAATACACACAAAATCTTCTGCATGTATGTGAGAAAGACCTTGGAAAAGCTTGTATCCTGGCTGAGGGAGGGATCCAGACTCAGGGAGGTCTTCTTTCTTCCAGTCAAGTTCTTCCTGGCCTGAAATGGTAGAGGTCATCTTCTTTGTTTGTGTAATGTTTATTTATACCTAGTGGATCAGCTGTCACAAGAATGATGTTATGACCCTGCAATTCAGGCACTTGGTCGCAAGCACTGAATGCACCTTACTGTGTTAACCATTACGCTGTTATTGATGCTGTGCTGATTCTCATCCTCCTTCTGTTCTTMAGGATTGCTTTTCCTGTTTTCTATGCAGGTGTCTTCTCTAAATTTCACCACCTAAAATCATCTTGGTTATGCTTTTACACCAGTCAAACTCTGATTGTATGATTACACTTTTAGGGGGATGTGGATGACGTATAGAAGCATAACTAAATTCCTATTAAGGGGGGCTACGTTAAATAAATTTCTTAAAAAATAATGGATTCTTTTAGAGAGTAAAGGCAAGTCCTTTCAGTTTGTAGATAAGCTTCTGTTTAAGGAATTACAGATAATATTTTTTTGCACTCATGGAACAGAAATAACCTCTGTTATGGTCATAGTTAGAACTTAAAAAAATGTGAAAATAGAATCACTTCAGATTTAGAGTTAAAGAATTATTCATTAGCATTGTTTTATTGGTGGCTGCTGTGCTAACTCAACATTTATACAATGGCCTGTATCTGAACATCTTTGTCTAAATCTCTCTTTTCTGTATCTAAATTATTTCTTCAGAAAATATGGAAATTTAACAGTGGATCTCTTGGTTATTGGATGAAAAAAAGGGAGGAAACACTGTGAGTATTTATTTATGGACAAACTGCTTTTTTGTCCTCAGACCCACCTAGGTCCTGTGTACTGAGCTGTTGAGAGTCCAGTTAACAGACAACCATGTGGGGAATTTGAGTGAAGCACCCCTAAAAAAMCATTTCCTGTCCAGTTGCCATTGCAAAGGTGGACATTTAAATTCAGTATCTGTGTATCGTATGTGTAAATTCAGTATTTTATAAGAAGGGGAGGAAGATCTGTGTCCTCAGCAAGCTTGAGCTGTGCCTGGAAAAGGCATTGAAGAAAAAAAATATAGAGCTGCAGTGCCACTTTGTGAGACCAGGGATGTGATATAATAAATACCCATGCTCGTCCTCCTCCACTGAAGTTGTTTTTCACTTTGATTAGTGATTTTAAATGGCTCATTTCTTAGTTTTCTATTTTACCGCTAGGAAGTTTTTCCATTATGTAGTTCCTATAAGCACATGAAAACAGAAACTGCAATAAACCRATATATTTACTGAGGCTAGAGCTTTCTCTCTTCTCAAATGAAATGCTTCTGCTGCTATAAACAGCTGAAAATATTTTACTGAGGTATTAACCGCCTCAAGATCTGTATTAATGATAGGCTTCTTAGAGTGTGAAATGCCTTCTGGCTTTTCTCCAGGGTGTTTAAACTAATCAACTGTTAACAATAAAGGAAATAATTTTACTTTCACTCTCACTAGGATCATTTCATTGACTTTACTGATATCCATCATATTGTACACTGATACAAACAGGAAAAGCATCAAGCCCAAAGCAGGCAGCAGGCCTGAAGAGTAGGCTGGAAGTAGAATTACAGACCAAGCCCAATTTTTGAGTGATGGGTAAACCAATAGATAGCACAAGGACAGAAATGCAGAAGTACAGAAAGAAATAAAACACTTCTTCCCTCCATTTTTGGACTTCAACTAAAGGTATTTCATTCAAATTGCCATTCAGCCTCAATCAGACAATGGAAAGACATCATTAAGTCACAAGATTTATATTTGTCTTTTCTTTTGTTCTGACCTTCATCATAAAGATTAATATATTGATCCAAAAGCTGACTTTTTTGAATTGTTTTACTTTGAGGAAAAARTCTGTATAAGTAGACTTCTTCTATTGTAGACACACTGAAAAACACAAGATAAACTGATTTTTGCAAAGAAGAAGAATGTGATTTTCAAAAGATAAAATAAGAAGGGCAAGTTCTTCCAGCCAAAAATAAAATAAAAAAAAAAGATCACTCTGTCAAAAGTTCAGAATCCAAAGGTCACGGTGAAAGTTACAAACACCAGTTTTGTAAACTTATTTCAGGATCTTAAAGTAAGAGTCTTAATTAATTATTTTGGTATAGACTTGATTGTATTTTTGAGCTGTCTAGGTACTGTTGTACAAGCAAATCTACTCAGGACTGCTGAGAACTCAGTGCCTTTAGTAAAACAGTTTGTCTAGCTGCAAAAATATAGAACTGCAGAAAAAAAATGTTGTCATCTAGGAGAACCCATTGGTCTTACATGACTAACTTCAGAGCTACAGCACATTGCTCAGGGCCTGGATTGGTTGAGTTTTGAATAGCCCAGAAGCTGAAGAATCCATAACATCTGTGGGCTGTTCTTCTTCGAACTGACATCCAGCTTACTGCCATTTTACGTTTTTTTTTTTTTTTTCATCATTGAAAACTTGATTTTCCTTTGCTATTTTTAAGATTTGGATTCTGTAATTTCTTCTTTCAGTCTTTGCAACTTTTTTTCTCTTTGGCTTTTTCACTTCTCTCTGTAACACAGCTTKCATGTTTAAGAAATGCATATCAAAATACCTAAGTATTTGTGAAGGAAAACTATTAATTGAGTTTTCACATGGAAGATGCTGGTATGACTGAATCTCTGATGAGAGAAGCTGATGAGAGGTGTCTACTGGTAGATCACAGCTGTGAGAGATGGTAGAAGGATTCAGGTTTTTGTGAAACTTTCAGTACTCAGGTGAGAATGAACATCCCACCTTACAGCATCCCAAACAAGATAATACTTTGAGGATATTCATTCACAAACACCCCAACTGCAGTTGCAGCTTAGTTTTGTGAGTTTTGTGAGTAAAGTGTAACATTTTGGAGAGGACTTAACTGCTCTCACATRCAGGAACTCTTAAAAATGCATTAAAAGCCTGAGAATGGTCATGGAAGGAAAGAACTCAAAATGGTATTACTGAACAGTTGTATGCACTTGGAAATAGTGGAGAAGCACTGGAAAATAATGCAACCAGTATATCCAAACATTTATACCTTCATCTCTCYATTTCCTAGGCATTTTCAATTACATTACCATGGCTAGAAAATGAATCATRGTGTAGATAGTCTGGATTCATAGGTCATTTGTGTAACTCCAATTTGGGCAATATTTTGTTGTGATTAGTTTTAGAAGAATATACGGAATGAATAGCTCACTAAGTGAAGCTTGCTTTTGATAATCACATGTTCTCCCTAGTCATGCTTGAATTTTTCTGCCCAATTATCATTATCAGTAAACATTTCCAGATTGCTTTTGACTTGTCTATTAAAATATACTTATTGATAATCAAAACTGTGCCTAACCTACTAATCACTTCATCAACTGAAAGTAGGCCTATAGAGGTGGCAAAAATCAGGGAAAAAATAACATTTCAATTACATTTTTATCTAACCATGTATTTGTTGATGGCTATATTTGTTGTTGGGTGTATCAACACAGTTGCACTCACACGTCTAGAGAAGTCTCAAGCACTAGTTTATATACATGATGATGTACGTCATCTAATATGTAGTCTTGCATGAAATCTTACAATGTCAGCCAGCAGGTCAAGAAATAGCAGTATTCCTCAGTCTAAGAATTAATATCTGGAGAGATCAGGACTCTTGCATGTTCTGTACTTCCTCGTTGGTATATGTTCATAAGCACACAGAAGTCCTCATTTCAGAGGGACTTGGGTGAACGTAGGGCAGGCTTGCATGGTAATGGCTGCAAGGCCAAATCCTAATTTATCATTCGGAATTTATYATTTAATGACAGCCAGACACTTAGCTATATGCACACAGGATGGATCCAGCAGTACTAGTAGATAAAACAAACTGAGGAAGAATCAGTAGACATTTTCAATTTTTCTTTTTTTTTCATCTATCAATGCATGGTCCACTTGTTAAAATACAATTGTTTTGTAATAATGTCATAATATGTGTTAAATTCCTGATGAAATGGGAAAGTGATATCAGTGAGCAGTCAACAGGGAATCGGTAAGATAAGGAGGTGTAACAGAGGAGTTTCTCAATAACCCATCATGATAACAAGTGGTTTTGCCAGGGTAGCTGTATRCTGGAGCAGAAGTTTTGCCTGTTTCTTATTTCTTCTTCTAGAAGTGGACTACAGGAATTTGAGACATTATAGTGGATTGACTAGCRTTATAGGTTTGTATATTGCTCTGAAATATATCAAATGGTGATTCTGAAGAAAAAGAAAATATATGTTTTGAAGTATAATTAGTATAAAAGCTGCTATAAGCTATTTTAACATGATTTTGGGTTGGCTTTTCTACATTATAGATTAAAAGAGGACTTCTAAAGACAGAGTAGGAAAAAGGAATTGAGTTTTGAAACTCATCTGAAAATTGCTTTGGTCAGGACCTATATTCAGGCACAACTTGCACTGAAATTGAAAACTGAATATCTTACTTTTACAATAATTGCCAGCTGAAGTGGAATTGCAGAAAAGAGGAATTTATTCCCTAGATGTTATTTCTAAGGGTTCATAAGTTATAAATACTATTGACCACATTCAGACTCTAGTTTGCTGATGCTTTGGGAATGAATGGAAAACATCTATAGATAAGAACCAAATTCAAACGCATTTACTTCCTTGTTAATTGTTTTTTTGGTATCTTTTTCTGCCAACATGCACTAGCTCAGTTTGGAATCTTTCATGTCCTTGTATAACCATGATGAGGAAGGCTGACTGCAGCACCTGTGCACACAAGGGGCAACAAATAATGTTGTAGATTTGCCTGCAATTTTCCATGCACCACATTAGGGAAACCAGTGTGTGCCCTTCAAGAAACTTGCCCTGTATATGCTTGGGAGAGGTCTACGTGAAGAAGAGACATTTGTCCTTTTCCCAGCCTTCCTTGCCCTGCAAGACCCTTCCATTCACCTCACCTCCTGGCAAGTCAGGAGTTTTCAATACTAGTCTCCTCCAGTTGCACTTAGTGGGGGTTGTTCTAGAGATTAGATTAGGGTTGGACTTAACCCAAATTTTGGCTGTTTTCTTGCATAGGATTTTCCAGTCTTTTCCATTTCTTGCCCAGAAGGAGCTTTTCTTTTCTTTTCTTTTCTTTTCTTTTCTTTTCTTTTCTTTTCTTTTCTTTTCTTTTCTTTTCTTTTCTTTTCTTTTCTTTTCTTTTCTTTT